>NC_057795.1:93246815-93416006 GCF_018294505.1 Triticum aestivum | reverse complement strand
GGAAGGGGTAGTCGGCGCGGGTGGGCCGGCCTGGCTGTTGGCTAGCTGGGCCATTTGTCCCAGGGAGAGAGGGGGGTCCTTTTCTCTTTCTTTATTTTGTTTTCTGTTTGTCTCAATTTTTTTTCTGTTTATCTTTTCCTTTTTATTTATTTTCTTTTAGTTTTCTTTTATTTTTGTTTTAGCAAATTACCAAAATGGCACCTAATTTGATGTTACCAAATATTCCAATGCCACATTAACTTGCTACCAAAGCTAACATAGTTTCGTAATTATTTAATATGTAAAAGTATTTTAAATATTATTTTTCGCTACTATTTTATTCATTTTATAGTATTTAAATATTTTATACAGGTGTGGTTTCTCCACCATAATTACTTATGCATTATTTGGCACCTCCCGAACAATTTGGTTTTAATATTTGAAAACCTTTTTTTTGTTTGACTTTAATTAAATTTTGAATTTGTTTCGGTTTTGAATTATCAAAGTTTATCAACGGTAACCGAGGTGACATGGCATCATTATCGGGGGATCACTGTAGCTTAATTATCCGGGCGTCACAGTGATGAAAACTAGCTTGACGATAATTCCCATGTGTCCTCGGGAGCACTTTTCTCTATATAAGAATTTGTCCAGGCTTGTCCTTTGCTACAAAAAGGATTGGGCCATCTTGCTGCACTTTATTTACTTTCATTACTTGTTACCCGTTACAAATTACCTTATCACAAAACTATCTGTTACCGATAATTTCAGTGCTTGCAGAGAATACCTTACTGAAAACCGCTTGTCATTTCCTTCTGCTCCTTGTTGGGTTTGACACTCTTACTTATTGAAAGGACTACGATAGATCCCCTACACTTGTGGGTCATCAGCACACCAAAGACGCATTTGGCCGGGTTAAGCATCATCTTGTAGACCCGGAGATTGTTGAAGGTCTCCTTCAAATCATCTATCAAAGTTTCCTTCTCTCTGGATTTCACCACAATATCGTCCACATAAGCATGAACATTGCGCCCAATCTGACTGTGAAGGCAGTTCTGTACACATCGTTGGTAAGTCGCATGGGCACTCTTGAGCCCAAAAGGCATACATATATAACAGAAGGCTCCAAAGGGAGTGATAAAAGCCGTCTTCTCCTGGTCCTTAACTGCCATCTTGATCTAATGATAACCTGAATAAGCATCCAAAAAACTCAAACGCTCACAACCCGCCGTAGCATCAATGATTTGATCAATATGAGGGAGAGCAAAAGGATCAACCGAACATGCTTTATTTAAGTCCGTATAGTCCACACACATATGCCAAGTGCCA
Organism: Triticum aestivum; assembly: GCF_018294505.1. Lineage (NCBI taxonomy): Eukaryota > Viridiplantae > Streptophyta > Magnoliopsida > Poales > Poaceae > Triticum > Triticum aestivum. The sequence continues at coordinate 93,414,698 of NC_057795.1, read as the reverse complement.
TTCTTCTTAAGCACCAGCACCGGATTTGCCAACCACTTAGGATGAAAAACTTCAACAATGAACCCAGCCGCCAAAAGCCAGGCCACTTCTTCACCAATGGCCTTTCGCCTCTCCTCGTTGAAGTGATGGAGGAATTGCTTGACTGGTTTAAACTTCGGATGAATATTAACAGTGTGCTCAGCAAGTTCCCTCGATACACCCGGCATGTCAGAAGGTTTCCATGCAAAGATGTCCCGGTTCTCATGGATGAACTCGATGAGCGTGCTTTCCTATTTTGGACCCAAGTTAGCACTGATAGTGAACTGCTTGGATGAATCGCCAGGAACAAAGTCAACTAGCTTAGTGTCATCGGCTGACTTAAACTTCAACACCAGATCATGCACTGTGGTTGGCTATTTGAAAGATGTCATATCAGCCGGATCAACATTGTCTTTGTAGAACTTCAATTCCTCTGTCGCATAGACAGATTCAGCATAAGCATCATCACGTTCTTCACACTCCAAAGCTATTTTCCGGCTTCCATGCACTGTGATGGTCCCCTTGTAACCCGACATCTTGAGATGCAGATAAACATAACAAGGCCGTGCCATGAACTTGGCATAAGCCGGCCGTCCAAACAGAGCGTGGTACGGGCTTCTGATCATGACCACTTCAAAAGTTAATTTCTCGGCCCTGGAGTCATGTTCATCTCCAAGAGCTACTTCCAGCTCAATCTTGCCTACAGGGTATGCTGACTTACCAGGTACTACTCCATGGAAAACAGTATTGGACGGCTTAAGATTTTTGTCAGTCAACCCCATGCGACGGAAAGTATCATAATAAAGGATATTAATGCTGCTACCCCCATCCATGAGTACCTTAGTGAATTTGTATCCACCAACTTGAGGCGCCACTACCAAGGCCAAGTGACCCGGATTATCAACCTGGGGCAGGTGATCCTCTTGACTCCACATAATGGGTTGCTCAGACAATCGCAAGTACCGAGGAACTGCCAGCTCAACGGCGTTCACAACACTTTTATGGAGCTTCTGGTCTTGTTTGCATAGACTTGTGGTGAAAACATGGTACTGCCTACTATTCAACTGCTTCAGATGACTTTGATACCCAGACTGCTGCTGTTGACCCCCCTGACCGGATTGTTGATTGTAACCACCCTGATTACCTTGATTGTAACCACCCTGGTTACCTTGATGGCGTTGGTGACCCTGGAAGCCAGAATTAGAACCGCCACCCAGGCCATGAGAACCGCCGCCACCAGAACCTGAGCCGCCGCCTGACCCATGGTTGTCTTGGAATAAATTAGAATTTTTGAGATCCCTCATAATTTGACAATCTTTCCAAAGGTGAGCAGATGACCTCTTCTTCGGGCCATGCTTTGGGCAGTGCTGATTCAGCAACTGCTCAAGATTGGGACCCGATCCACCTGTCTGAGGAGGCGGCCTCCCCTTACGATGCTAACCATTGTTCTGCATATTGATATTAGCCACAAAGTCTGAATTACCATCAGCCTTGCGCTTACCGCTGCCTCCCTGACTCGCCGGGTTATGCTGCGGACCCTTGGTATTGCCACTCTTCTTTCCCTTTCCCGGCTTTTCATCATCAGACTCCGGGTTTTTGGTACTATCAGAGTAGGCATATTTAACTAGAGCCGCCATCATCTGCTCCATATCATTGCAATCACATTTGAGCCACCCTAACTTCTGCTTGAGAAGAAAAAAACGGCAATTCTTCTCTAACATTAGAACTGCTGAGCTGGCATTGATGTTATCTGATGAGTGTAGGATAGCTTTGACCTGGCGCACCCAATGGGTTGTTGACTTGCCCTCCTCTTGGGCACAAGCATCCAAATGCACAATCGACATGGGCGGTTTGCATGTATCTTTAAAGTTCTGGATAAACCGGGCTTTTAGCTCATCCCATGATCCGATGGAATTGGCAGGCAACCCTTTTAACCAAGTACGGGCCATCCCATCCAGCATCATGGTGAAGTATTTGGCACACGCAGCATCGCTGACCTCCAACAATTCCATGGCCATCTCATAACTCTCAATCCACGCCTCAGGGGGTAAGTCAGCTGTGTAGTTAGGCACCTTGCGAGGTCCTTTGAAATCCTTTGGCAAACGTTCATTACGCAAAGCTGACACTAAACAAGGTATACCGGTAGTTCTATAGGTCACTGATACATCTCCAACGTATCTACTTTTCCAAACACTTTTGCCCTTGTTTTGGACTCTAACTTGCATGATTTGAATGAAACTAACCCGTATTGACGCTGTTTTCAGTAGAACTGCCATGATGTTGTTTTATGTGTAGAAAAGAAAAGTTCTCAAAATGTCCTGGAAATCCACGGAGGCACTTTTCAGATTTAATAAGAATTTTTGGCGAAAGAATCAAGGTTAGGGGGCTCACGGGCTGTCAGCGAGACAGGGGCGCGCGCCCTCCTATCTCGTGGGCCCCCCCGAACCTCCTCCGACCTCAACTCCAACTCCATATATACCGTCTCAGGGAGAGAAAAATCAAGGATAAAGTTTCATCGTGTTTCACGACACGGAGACGCCGCCAAGCCCTAGTCTCTCTCGGGAGGGCTGATCTGGAGTCCGTTTGGGGTTCCAGAGAGGGGGATTCGTCGCCGTCGTCATCATCAACCATCCTCCATCACCAATTTCATGATGCTCACCGCCATGCATGAGTAATTCCATCGTAGGCTTGTTGGATGGTGATGAGTTGGATGAGATTTACCATGTAATCAAGTTAGTTTTGTTAGGGTTTGATCCCTAGTATCCACTATGTTCTGAGATTGATGTTGCTATGACTTTGCTATGCTTAATGCTTGTCACTAGGGCCCGAGTGTCATGATTTCAGATCTAAACCTATTATGTTTTCATGAATATATGTGTGTTCTTGATCCTATCTTACAAGTCTATAGTCACCTATTATGTGTTATGATCCGACAACCCCGGAGTGACAATAATCGGGATACTTCTCGGTGATGACCGTAGTTTGAGGAGTTCATGTATTCACTATGTGTTAATGCTTTGGTCCGGTTCTTATTAAAAGGAGGCCTTAATATCCCTTAGTTTCCACTAGGATCCCGCTGCCACGGGAGGGTAGGACAAAAGATGTCATGCAAGTTCTTTTCCATAAGCACGTATGACTATTTACGGAATACATGCCTACATTACATTGATGAATTGGAGCTAGTTCTATATCACCCTATGTTATAACTATTGCATGAGGAAACACATCCAGCATAATTATCCATCACTGATCCATTGCCTACGAGCTTTTCACATATTGTTCTTCGCTTATTTACTTTTTCGTTGCTACTGTTACAACTACTACAAAAACCCAAAAGATTTACCTTTTCTGTTACTACTGTTACCATTACTATCATACCACTCTTGCTACTAAATACTTTACTGTAGATACTAAGTTATCCGGGTGTGGTTGAATTGACAACTCAACTGCTAATACTCAAGAATATTCTTTGGCTCCCCTTGTGTCGAATCAATAAATTTGGGTTGTACTTCACCCTCGAAAGCTGTTACGATCCCCTACACTTGTGGGTTATCAAGACTAATTTCTGGCGCCGTTGCCGGGGAGCATAGCTCGATTCTCTGAGTCACTTGGGATTTATATCTATCAATCACTATGAAGAACTTGAAAGACGCTAAGACCAAGACTTTGCCCTCAACTACGAGGGGAGGTAAGGAACTACCATCTATCTCTGCACTAGATTCTCCGTCCGTTATTAGTAGGCTTGCGACACCTAAACCTGCTACTGCTATGAATTCTGATATGTCGCATGTTATTGATGATGCCACTTTTGCTTTGCATGATGCCTATGATGAAACTACTTCTGTGCGTGATACTACTTTGCCATTAGGTGAATTTCTTGATGAACAACTTGCTAGAGTTAGGGGGAATGAAAATATTGAAGATGCTATTGATGATAGTGATGATGAACGTTCCCCCAATGATTATGTTTTACCTGTTGTTCCTAAGGGTTATGTTATGAATGAAAAAGCTGCTATGGAAATTCTTGCTTGCAATGATAGATCTGATCTTAGGAAATTATTAGCTAAATGGAAGCAGCAGTCTCTTAATGCTAGAATGAAACCTGATCCTACTTTTGCTACTTCACCTTCTGTGTTACTGATAAGGATTATGAATTCTCTGTTGATCCTGATATTATTACTTTAGTTGAATCTGATCCTTTTTATGGCCTTGAATCTGAAACTGTTGTGGCACATCTTACCAAGTTGAATGATATAGCCACCCTATTTACTCATGATGAGAAGTCTCGCTATTTATATATCCTTAAGATATTTCCGTTCTCATTAAAGGGTGATGCTAAGACTTGGTATAATTCTCTTGCTCCTGGTTGTGTGCGTAGTCCGCAGGATATGATTTATTACTTCTCTACTAAGCATTTCCCTGCTCATAAGAAACAAGCTGCCTTGCGGGAAATATATAATTTTGTGCAAATCAAAGAAGAGAGTCTCCCACAAGCATGGAGGAGGCTTCTCTGGTTGCTTTATGCTTTGCCTGATCATTATCTTAAGAAAAATGAAATACTTGATATCTTTTATAATGGACTAACCGATGCTTCCAAGGACCACTTGGATAGTTGTGCTGGTTGTGTTTTTAGGGAAAGAACAGTCGATGAAGCTGAAATACTATTGAATAATATGTTGACTAATGAAAATAATTGGACTCTTCCCTAGCCAGTTCCTGAGGTAATTCCTGAACCAATTGAGCCAACTCCTGAGCCTATTCCTAAACCCACTCCGAAGAAGAGAGGTGTTTTATTTCTCAGTCCTGAACATATGCAAGAGGCAAAGAAATCAATGAAAGAAAAAGGTATTAAATCTGAATATGTTAAGAATTTACCTCCTATTGAAGAAATACATGGTCTTAATATACCGCCTAAAGAACTACATTGTCTTGATAACCCGACACAGGTAGTGAAGGTAAATTCTCTTTATAGATACGATAAAGTTGAAATACCCTCTACTAAATTTCATAGCCCATGCTTAGATGAATTTGATGACTTTATGGCTAGACAAGAAAGTTTTAATGCTTATCTTGGTAGAGAGTTAAAGAATAATGCTTTCGAGATAGGACACATAGGTGATAATCTGGCTAGAGTTAAAGATGAACTTCACCGCGTTAGCAAATATGCTTCTATGGTTGCTACTCATGATGAGCAAGTACTAAAAGCTCAAAATGATTTGCTTGATGAATTGAATAATAAAAATGACTTTGCTATTAGAGTGGCTACTAGAACTGGTAGAATGACTCAGGAACCTTTGTATCCTGAAGGCCACCCTAAGAGAATCGAGCAAGATTCTCAGAGAAATAATTTAGAGGCACCTAGTTCTTCTAAGAAGAAGAAGAAGAAAAACGATAGAACCTTACATGCTTCTAGTGAACCTACTATAGACACACCTGAGAATCCCAATGATATTTCTATTTCTGATACTGAAACGCAATCAGGTGATGAACATGAACCTGATGATAATGCTAATAATGATGTTCATGTAGATGCTCAACCTAGTAATAACAATTATGTAGAGATTGAACCTGCTGTTGATCTTGATAACCCACAATCAAAGAATCATCGTTATGATAAGAGAGATTTTGTTGCTAGGAAGCACGGTAAAGAAAGAGAACCATGGATTCAGAAACCCATGCCCGTTCCTCCTAAACCATCCAAGTCAAAGGATGATGAGGATTTTGAGCGTTTTGCTGAAATGATTAGACCTATTTTCTTACGTATGCAATTAACTGATATGCTTAAAGCAAATCCTTATGATAAATATATGAAGGATATCATCACAAATAATAAAAAGATACCGGAAGCTAAAATTTCCACCATGCTTGCGAATTACACTTTTAAGGGTGGAATACCAAAGAAACTTGGAGATCCGGGTGTACCAACTATACCATGCTCTATTAAAAGAAATTATGTTAGAACTGCTTTATGTGATCTTGGAGCCGGTGTTAGTGTTATGCCTCTCTCTTGATATCGTAGACTTGAATTGAATAAGTTGACACCTACTGAAATATCTTTGCAAATGGCTGATAAATCAACTGCTATACCTGTCGGTATTTGTGAGGATGTGCCTGTTGTGGTTGCAAATGTTACTATTTTAATGGACTTTGTTATTCTTGATATTCCCGAGGATGATAGTATGTCTATTATCCTTGGTAGACCTTTTCTTAATACTGCATGGGCTGTTATTGATTGCAACAAACGCAATGTCACTTTTCATGTTAATGGTAATGAGCATACGGTACTCTTTCCAAGAAAACAATCTCAAGTTCATAGCATCAATTCTATTGAAAAAGTTCCAACTATCATTTTTGGAGGTTTTGAATTTCCTCTCCCTACTGTCAAGAAAAAGTATGATAATATTATTGTTGGGGATTTTCATATCCCCGTTGAGGTAACCTAATGTTATTCGAAATTTCTCCGGTTCCGTGTTTTTCGGAATGAGTTTGTTAACAAGACTTGATCAACCTTGTTAGTGGATTCATTTTGATGATCATGAGATGGATGAAACTAGAAGGCACAACCTTTTGTACCCTCTTTTTACTTTATGTTATTTAGAATAAATAAAGCAAAAACAATATTATCAGTCTGTTTTCTGAATTATCATGCATTAAAAAATAGTCCAAAAATAAAAGTGCTCCAAATGCCCTGCAAATTTAGTATGATTTTTTCTGGAATATTTGAGGATTTTAGGCACTAAAAACACTGCAGGAGGGCCAAGCACCAGGCCACGAGAGAGGAGGGCGCCCCCCCTGTAGGGCGCGCCCCCTGTCTCGTGGGCCCCTAGTAACTCCCCTCCACCTATGCCAGTACCCACACACTTCATCTTCTACCCAAAAAAATCCCCATCCAGCTCAAGCCCGAGTTCTAGCTCGTTTTGGTATGATTTTCGATCTCTTAGCTCAAAGCTCCATTCGCAAAACTGCTTTGGGAGATTGTTGCTTGGTATGTGACTCCTTCCATTGGTCCAATTAGTTTTTGTTCTAGTGCTTTATTCATTACAAATCCTTGCTGCCTTGGTGACCCTATTCTTGAGCTTGCATGTTAAATTTTTGAGGTCCCAAGCGATTCCAATGCAAGATATGGGCTCTAGGCACTTGTAGGAGTAGTTGCTATCAATCTTGTTTAGTTTTATGCACTTTTATTTTGAAGTTACTAAAATTTCAAAAAAAATCAGAAAAAGAAATATGCTTAGGAGAATGTACCAAGGTGGTTCCTCGGCAAAGAAAGGGCCAAGGATTGCTATACGTGAGCAAGATGTTGAATTGCCGAGGGATGCATATGTACGGGCTTGTGAGTGGCCATCCGATGATTTTATGGTCGAAGTAGGCTTCAAGGAGGAATTTGACGCGTATGTGCGTAATGCCGAGCTAGAGGACTTCTTACAAGATAAGTGTCCTCAAGATTATCAATTGACTGATTCCTTTGTGCAGAGGTTCGAATATATTTCTTCGCGTAATTCTCCTAGTGTTATGTTTGATATTTATGATACATCTTATACCAAGGATTTAGAGGATTTTACAACTGCTTGCAAACTCCCGCAGTGGGGTAATATTAATGATCCTCCCAAAACTGAAGTTAGAAATTTTCTTGCTAGTATTACTGTGGGAGAATCTAGGGACATAACACAAGCTACCATAGGGAGCATTCATTTTCCTGCTATACATTACTTTGCTCTCTTTATTGGTAAATGCATTAACGGTAAGGACGAAGTAAGTCATTTGTGTGCCCCTGATCTTTGTGTCCTCAAGAGTGCTGTGTCTGGTTACAGAGGTTATAACTTGGGGGAAATAGTTGCACTTAGGTTGCATAATAATAGTAAAAAGGGAAATTTCTTTGGAGGAATTTATACAACCCGTGTGGCAAATTTTCTTAATATAGCTCCACGAGAGGGGGATATGATTCTACCTCCTGCTTATTTAGATAAAGAAGCTATGTTTGATCATCAATTTCTTGAGAGGAATGAACAATTCCTCCATTATTGACTAATCTATGATAGACGCAACGTCGTTCCTATCACTCTTCCTGCCCCCTACCTTTTTGATTATCAGGCAAGAGGAGGATATGTTATCACCAGGGAAGAAGCCACTGAATATGAGAGGGGAATGGAGGCAGCTCGCCAACACGCTGCTACCCAGGAGGCTGTTGCCTCTGCATCTCAGTACAATCCCAGTTTCACTTATGGATATCAGCCAGGCGGACCTTGGTATTAAACCAACTTAGGCCAAAAGCCTAAGCTTGGGGGAGTACGTATTTCTCACCGACCTTACATTCATGTTCACACACTAGTCGTCGATGCTCATACTCTTTCATTGTATTATCCATGTTAGTTTAAATTTCTTTTTCTAGTTTTCTTCTTGTGTGTTTGATAAACCTTAAGAAAAACCAAAAAAATTAGTTAGTTTAATTTCCTTGCTTGTAGTAGAAATTAAAATGAAAACCCCAAAAGATTTCTCATTCTTCTTTTACTTGTTGGGAGCTTTCCCGTGTAAATAGTTTTATTTTTTTCTTTCTTCTCGGGGTCGAGAAGACCATAATGAAAATGTTTACCGGCTCTTATATGCATGATTGATTATTTATATTTAGAGCCCATATTACTTGTCTTCTCTCTTGAGTTGAATGCTTGTAGATTCCAGCTTAGTCCAATGCATGTGCACTCTTATTATTATACACATCGTTCGGTCGTGTAAGTGAAAGGCAATAATGACGATATATGATGGACTTATTGGGATGAGAAAAGCTGGTATGAACTCGACCTCTCTTGTTTTTGTAAATATGATGATTCATCTCTCCCGAGTCAGCTATTATGAAGTAAACATATTTGCAATGACATTTAGAAATTATAGTTGCTTGTGCCATGCTTGATTAGCTATGAGTTATAATGGTTTACCTTGCGTGCCAACATGCTATTAGAATGATTATGATGTGATATGATGAGATGGTATCCTCCTTTGAATGAATTGAGTGACTCGACTTGGCACATGTCCACACATGTAGTTGAATCAAATCAACATAGCCTTCATGATATTTATGTTCATGGTGGATTATATCATACCCATGCTTGTATCCGGTGTGAATTAATTTTAATGCATACTTACAACTGTTGTTGCTCTCTTAGTTGGTCGCTTTCCAGTCTTTTGCTAGCCTTCACCTGTACTAAGCGGGAATACTGCTTGTGCATCCAAACTCCTTAAACCCCAAAGTTGTTCCATATGAGTCCACTATACCTTCCTATATGTGGTATCTACCTGCCATTCCAAGTAAATTTGTATGTGCCAAACTCCAAACCTTTCAAATGAAATTCTGTTTTGTATGCTCGAGCAGCTCATGTAACAACTAGGGCTGCCTATATCTTCCATGCTAGGTGTGTTATTCTCAGAGGAGTGGACTCCGCTCCTCATTCACGAGAAAGGACCGGTAGCCGGGATGCCCAGTCCCATGATTCAAAAGATCAAAGCAAATCAAAATAATTAAACAAAACTCCCCCAGGGCTGTTGTATGTTGGAGGCACTCGTTGTTTCGAGCAAGCCATGGATTGATGCTTGTTGGAGGTCGGGGGAGTATAAACCTTTACCATTCTGTTTGGGAACTGCCTATAATGCATGTAGTATGGAAGATGCAGCCATCTCATAGTTGTTGCGTTGACAGCGAAAGTATGCCGCTCAAAATGTTATTCAATCTCTATTTTAAAATCGAGCTCTGGCACCTCTACAAATCCCTGCTCCCCCTTGCGAAGGGCCTATCTATTTACGTTTATGTTGAGTCATCATCCTTCTTATTAAAAGCACCCGCTGGAGAGCACACTGTCATTTGCATTCATTATTATTGGTTTATATTGGGTATGACTTGACTGGATCTCTTTTACCATGAATTACAATGTTTAGTCAGTCCTTGATCTTTAAAGGTGCTCTGCATTTATGTTTTGCGGTCTCAGAAAGGGCTAGCGAGATACCATTTTGTTATATCATGTTATGATTATTTTGAGAAAGTGTTGTCATCCGAGTTTTATTATTATGACTCGCTAGCTGATTATGCTATTGATATGAGTAATTGTGAGACCTATGTGTTATTGTGAGTATGGTTAGTTCATAATATTTGCTGAAACTTGAATGCTGGCTTTTCATGTTTACAACAACAAGAGAAAACAGAGTTTGTAAAAGTTTTTCTTTATCACTTTCAGTTTGTTAACTGAATTGCTTGAGGACAAGCAAAGGTTTAAGCTTGGGGGAGTTGATACGTCTCCAACGTATCTACTTTTCCAAACACTTTTTCCCTTGTTTTGGACTCTAACTTGCATGATTTGAATGAAACTAACCCGGACTGACGCTGTTTACAGCAGAACTGCCATGATGTTGTTTTATGTGTAGAAAAGAAAAGTTCTCGGAATGTCCTGGAATTCCACGAAGGCACTTTTCAGATTTAATAAGAATTTTTGGCGAAAGAATCAAGGTCAGGGGGCCCACGGGCTATCCACGAGACAGGAGGGCGCCCCCGAGGGGCGTGCCCTCCTATCTCGTGGGCCCCCCGGACCTCCTCCGACCTCAACTCCAACTCCATATATACCGTCTCGGGGAGAAAAAAATCAAGGAGAAAGTTTCATCGCGTTTCACGACACGGAGCCGCCGCCAAGCCCTAATCTCTCTCGGGAGGGCTGATATGGAGTCCGTTCGGGGTTCCGGAGAGGGGGATTCGTCGCCGTCATCATCATCAACCATCCTCCATCACCAATTTCATGATGCTCACCGCCATGCGTGAGTAATTCCATCGTAGGCTTGCTGGACGGTGATGGGTTGGATGAGATTGTGACGCCCCCGATTCAATCATACACTAATCATGCACGCAAACATGTACGATCAAGATCAGGGACTCATGGGAAGATATCAAAACACAACTCTAAAAATAAAATAAGTCATACAAGCATCATAATACAAGCCAGGGGCCTCGAGGGCTCGAATACAAGTGCTCGATCAAAGACGAGTCAGCGGAAGCAACAACATCTGAGTATAGATATAAGTTAAACAAGTTTGCCTTAAGAAGGCTATCACAAACTGGGATACGGATCGAAAGAGGCGCAGGCCTCCTGCCTGGGATCCTCCTAAACTACTCCTGGTCGTCTTCAGTGGCCTGCACATAGTAGTAGGCACCTCCAGTGTAGTAGGAGTCGTCGTCGACGGTGGCGTATGGCTCCAAGGCTCCAACATCTGGCTGCGACAACCAGGTAGAAGGGAAAAAGGGGGAAAAGAGGGAGAAAAGCAACCGTGAGTACTCATCCAAAGTACTCGCAAGCAAGGATCTACACTACATATGCATGGGTATATGTGTAAAGAGGCAATGTCGGTGGACTGAACTGCAGAATGCCAGAATAAGAGGGGGATAGCTAGTCCTATCAAAGACTACGTTTCTGGCAGCCTCCATCTTGCAGCATGTAGAAGAGAGTAGATTGAAGTCCTCCAAGTAGCATCGCATAGCATAATCCTACCCGGCAATCCTCCCCTCGTCGCCCTGTTGAAAAGCGATCACTGGGTTGTTTGTGGAACTTGTCTGGGTGTGTTTTATTAAGTATTCGGTTCTAGTTGTCATAAGGTCAAGGTACAACTCCGGGTCGTCCTTTTACCGAGGGACACGACTATTCGAATAGATAAACTTCCCTGCGGGGGTGCACCACATAACCCAACACGCTCGATCCTATTTGGCCGGACACACTTTCCTGGGTCATGCCAGGCCTCGGAAGATCAACACGTCGCAACCCCACCTAGGCATACTAGAGAGGTCAACACGCCGGTCTAAATCCTATGCACGCAGGGGTCTGGGCCCATCGCCCATTGCACACCTGCATGTTGCGTATGCGGCCGGTGAGCAGACCTAGCAACCTCCATTACAAAGGAAGTTGCGTTAACGCAGTCCAACCCGGCGTGCACCGCTCAGTCGCTGATGTCACGAAGGCTTCGGCTGATACCACGACGTCGAGTGCCCATATCTTTCCCGCGTAGTTGGTTAGTGCGTATAGGCCAGTGGCCAGACTCAGATCAAATACCAGGATCTCGTTAAGCGTGTTATTATGAAGTAACCACGGACGCCGACCAGGGCCAGGGGCACCTCTTGCCTAGGTGGTCTCAACCTGCCCCGTCGCTCCGCCACAAAGTAATAGTCGGGGGCCGTCGGGAACCCAGGCCCACCTCTACCGGGATGGAGCCACCTGTCCTTCCAGCCCCCACATCGGAATCACTTGCGGGTACTCAACAAGCTGACCCGACTTTAGTCACCATCTGTATAGTATGTATATATGTATAGTATATACCCGTGATCACCTCCCAAGTGATCACGGCCCGATAGTATAGCAAGGCAGACTGACAAGAATGTAGGGCCAATGATGATAAACTAGAATCCTGTACTAAGCATTTAGGATTGGGGGTAATGTATCAACGACTGTAGCAACAATGACAGGCTATGCAGCAGAATAGGAGTAACCAAACAGTAACATGCTACACTACTCTAATGCAAGTAGTATAGACAAGAATAGACGATATCTGGTGATCAAGGGGGGGGGGAGGCTTCCCTGGTTTCTCTGGCAAGAAGGGGTCGTCAACTCCGTAGTCGAACTGGGCAGTAGCATCATCGGTCTCATAGTCTACCGGAGAAGGAAAGGTGGGAAGAAACAGTAAATACGGAGCAAACAAAGCATCACAAAACATAAGGAGGCAGAACGCGATGCTAGGTATGCCCTAACGCGGTAGGAGGTGATACCGACAAAGGGGGAAACATCCGGGAAAGTATCCCCGGTGTTCCGCGTTTTCGGACAGATGAACCAGAGGGGGAAAGTTGCGTGTTTGCTATGCTAGGGATGTGTGGCGGACGAATGGGCTGCGTATCCGAATTCGTCTCGTCGTTCTGAGCAACTTTCATGTACAAAGTTTTTCCATTCGAGATACGTTTTATTTTATATTAATTTTTAAAGATTTAATCATTTTTAGAATTTATTTAATTATTTTAAATCAACATTATCCAGAATAGTGCCTATTGATGTCATCATGACGTTAGCATGACATCGGCAGTCAACAGAGTGTTGACTTATTCAAACCGACGTGTGGGTCCCTCATGTCATACACTGTTAACTAATTAACTAGATTAATTAGTTTAATAAACAGATTATTTAGGTTAGTTAATTAATTATGTTAATTAAACAGTGTTAATTAATTAAGTTAATTAAATTTATAGTCATTATTTTCTAATTCTATCTCTTTTTTTTAAGAAAATCGTTCTGGGCGGTGGGGCCCATTGTCATAGGCCCTATGGGCCTTAACGGGCACGGGCACGCGGGCGCGCGTTAACGGGCGCCGGGGCGTGCGGGTGCGGGCGTAGCCCGTATGGGTGCTGCAGGCGTGACCGGCAGGGGCACACCCGGCCGGGCGCCGGAGAAGAGGGAGGCCGTTGGCCTGGGACGGCCTGGGTGGACGCGGGTCGGCAGTGAGGGGAGCCGTAGCGGGGGGAGGGGGGGGGGGCGTGGCACACTGGGGGACAGAGAAGGGCAGCAGCGGCTGTGGTCGGCACGGGCGCGCGCGAGCAGTGAGGCCACGAGGCGCGGGCGGTTGCGGGGCGCGCCCCGGGCGCGTCGAGGAGAGGGCGTGCGCGACCGGGCGCACCTACAGGCGCGGTGAGCGCGTCGACAGAGGCGGCGGCCAGCTGTGACTACGAGCGTTGCACAGTGATGGGAGCAGAGGAGAAGGGAGGGAACGGATGGCGGAGCTCACTGAGCCCTGTAGGTGTGCTTAAGTAGGCTCGAGGAGGAGTTGGGGAGGTCCGGCGACGAAGAGGGCGGCGGTGGTGGAGACGACGACGCCCGAGGCGAGCGCGGCAATGGCGGTTCGGCGTCGAGATGGGATCGGGTGGGCTGCCCCGATCCAGATCGGGCAGAGAGGGAGATGAGGGAGTGAGCCGGAGGGCGACAGGGTCCTCAGGTGGGGGTGGGGGGGGGGACTCCGGGCGGCCTCTTGGCGGCGGCGATCGAGCCCCCGATCCAGATCGGATCGGGAGGGGGAGGGGAGAGTCGTGGGGAGTGGGGGGGGGTGTGCGGTCAATGGAGTTAGGGTTTCCCCCTAGTGGGGATATGGACGGGGGTTGGGGCGCCGGCTGGAAGGTGTGGTTTACTTTTTATTTACTTTCTTTTCTGTTTTCTTTTGGTTTCCTTTTATTTTTGTTTTAGCAAAGTACCAAAATGGCACCTAATTTGATGTTACCAAATATGCCACTGCCACACTAACTTGCTACCCAAACTAAAATAGTTTCATGATTTTTAATTTTTAAAAGTATTTAGAAAATAGTTTTTGCTATTATTTTATTCACCATATAGTATTTAATTATTTTATAAAGGTGTGGTTTCTCCACCATAATTACCTATGCAATATTTGGTTCACTCTGAACATTTTAGTTTTAATATTTGAAAAGTTTTATTGTTTGCTTGATTTTGGATTTGAATTTGAATCGGTTTCGAACTAACGCGAGATTAGCAACAGTAATCGAGGTGACGTGGCATCATTAGTAGATGGTTACTGTAGCTTAATTATCCGGGCGTCACAATTCTCCTCCACTACAAGAAATCTCATCCCGAGATTTAAGCGGTAGTGTAAGGGGGAAGATTTGGTTATGAAATTCTAACGAGTATTCTCGGCCTTGGCTGCTCTTCCCGAAGAGGCCTATCTGATGTCTTCATTTCTCTGCTTCAAGAAACCATGATCAAGTCGTCATCCTTTTTTCGAGATCTCCATCGTCCTACGAACGTGACCAAGGGGAAAAACTCCGGAAGAACGCATCTGCACAAAGCTGGGCATCTGACGGTGAACTCAATGGGAAATACACAAGGTATCCCACGAGTTGTATTTCAGTGAATTCATTGAGTGCAATATACGATGGTACCAAAATTTCAAACGGGTAGGCAACCATCCGATGACTAGACAGAAGTTGGAATGGGGGTTTGAACAACGAGAATAACATGGTGTTTGATTCCAGGATGAATAATGGCATAGAATTTAGCTCGTGAATCACATACGAAGCCAGGTGCAAAGGATACATTAGAATCCGGTTTGTAAAGAAGAGTCAGGTTTCGATCTAGTGGACCTGTGGATTATGGGCCCACCATGTGGGCTGAAAGTAGTAAGGGTGGTGACATCTTGCACAGCCGCGACAGGGAGGCATGTCAGTGAATAGCTTGTCAGGTATGCCGGCAAAAATGTCGGTACCAAGGACGGGGAACGAAGAGAGCAATTTTTCCTGCTTGTTGAACGAGGCAAACCAATTGGCAAAGTTATCACCCATCGGTGGCTACCGGAATGTCATCAACAATAGTAACAGGGTCTTACTGACAGAGTTGTACACCGATGTGTTTGCACAAGCATGGAATTATTACTGCTTATATCATATAGACCATAGAAAGGGTTAAAACAAACCAATGGAAGGGGAAAAGTGTCTATCAGATTTAATCAGAACAATGGAAAGAAAAATGTGTTTAAACACATAATTCAGGGGTATATCCTTCCCAAGGACAAGTAGAGCATGATATCCATGACAGGATATAATGTAGAAAACACTTTAGGAAAGGGGGGAGAAATTTCATGACATTATCCATACAATGATGTTTGGATAATTTGATTAAGAAAATTTAGCATTGTGCTTCGAGTGTTCTTGTTGATGATAGGAGTACCACATACATGCTTCGAGATAGCATTGACATGGTCTTCAAGCAAAGGCCAGACTTCGGATACACGAAGGATCCATCAGGAGTAACTTATAAAATAAGTCCTACAATTTCCTCTAGGAAGAGTGGTTAGCCTTGCTGAAAAGGAATCTATAACAATAGGGCCACCGACCAGGTGTGCTAGGCACGACATCACCTTACCGGGTCACATAAAGACCATTGTTATAACTCTTGGAAATATGTTCCAACCATCATATCTGACCGAGATTCAGATCTGATTGGTGTCAGGATACCTCAAACTCAGGATGCCTGAGAAGAAAAGTTGCAACACAATTGACAAGATGACATTATAAGATTCTCAGGCAATGAACTATGGAAGCGAGTTCCAAAACAAGATTTCATCAGTAAACCAAGGAGAGGATGAGGAGGTGGCTGATGAACTCAGCGACAATTCATCAAGATTTCCAAAGGATGGATTTCCACAATTAAATATTGAACGAAAATGCACCTGGAAATATGGACCAAGTAGGACGTTCAAAGTTAGAATGGTGATTCGATAACGAAACTATCGGCCATTCACTTCAAAACAATAGGGTTGCTAGAGATATCAAATTCCCACAACAAAGTTCACTCAACACGGGGGCCAAGAAAAGAATGGTGATGGCGAGAAGCATCACTGTAACAAGAATTTCTTAAGAGGTGGAGCAATCCCCACAACATTCTCGACATAAAAGACAGTAATAGTTCAAGGCAGAACACAACACTAGTTGGAGAGCAATTTGCATTCATAATGTGGACAAGTTTGCGATGGAAGGAAGTCAAGGGTGTTGTCGATGATAATGAAAAATCATCGAGGGCAAGGAGGGTATTTCTCATTAAAAATTCGATAGATATCTTGGAAGATCTTAGAATGCTGATGATGATCACGACACATTTGTCGAGAGATCTCATGAAGATGTAATCGATCGGCGATGACATCAAGTTGAAGGAATGATGAAGCGAAAAGTTATTGGAACCATGGGTACGACACAAACTCGAAATCAATTTTGTTGTTCAAGGAGAAATGATATGACGAGGAAGATCAACGTAAGATTTGCTCACCATCGAAATTTGTGCTTCGGGAAGAACCAGATAGCATAGTTAAATTTAGCACGATAATGATGTAGACGATAAGGCTAGGAATGACATGATGGAGTATTAAACTCGTAAGCAATGAAGATTACTAAGAGTTGTTGAATCGTAGTGCGGACTTGATTCACTATTCGGTTTTCTTGGTTGACTACAACCCAAAACTCATGGAGTGACTATGATATGGAAATTTATTACTCCGGCACAAATTCATAGCATGTAGTGCAATGGCATGATATCCTTGAGATACCAGGGAGATAATACTCGAAGGCATATCAAATTAAAGGTTGAAGTGGGGTGTATTGATCTATAGAAGTCAAGCGCTTTTACTTATCGGAGAAATGGAATCAAAGAAGAAATTATAGTCGGAACCACGATTGCAAAGGATCAATTCACAGATCCAGATGATATTTTCAAGGAAATAGTTATTATTGGAAGAAGCTTCCATGATAGGATCTACATCGTGTCCATGGGCATGAACACAAAGGTTCAAGGTCGACTCCCACTTTGTCAATGCATAACCTTCCATTCACCTCTCATATTTCAAAAATGACATTAGTTCTTGAAAGTTTTACCTGGTGCAATACCAAATAAGTATGACCCGTGAAATCTTTCGAGTTCACGCGGATTAGGGAACGCGTAGGTTCAACCCATCAGGGCATCTTAGGAACATATACCATGAACTTTAGGATCAATTAACACATGCTTGAAGCAGGCATGGTTGACAAAAGTATAGGGTATAATTTCTCAAAGGAAGAAGACACAATTTACCTAAGGCATTATGTATTAGGGGAGAAACTCTCAAAGTTATTGGATATGAAGGACAGTGTCGGATAATAACCAAGCAATTGGTCTCGCGGAACAACAGGAATCTGATGTGAGTATCGGTACTCAATCAGAAGGAAAAAGAATGCAAAGGCATCAGATTATAAAATCAACTAACTAATTCAAAGCTCAAATGCAAATGAATTATGGTTTCCAAATCAAGGGATCAGAAGCAAACACTCTGATTAAGAATGGATAAGTTGAATGGACTTAGGGGTACATTCGACGACAACTTGATTGGTCGAGGACCAGATCATGTTCAAAAATGACGTCTGAGCCGGAAGGATGAATTCTAGTTGCGACTGACGATTGCGAACATCCGCATCATATTGAATCAACGGTCTCAAAATGATAGTGCAAAGGATGTCAATGAATAATGCTAGGAATTTGGATTTAACAATAATGCAGGCAGATAAGAATTTCTAGAGCCATAGGCTGCAGAGGATTCTTGAAAAAACGGATAATATTTCGAAGAATTTTGTGAAACACCTGAACAACTAGGGAGAAACAAATCCTCGATAAGTGTGAGGATTAATTCATAGGTGTATTTAGGTGACAAGGAACTGCAAGGCAGAAGGCACAAAGTATTCTCGGAACAATAGAGAAAACTTCGGGGTATCTTGTAATAATAAGATCAACGGGGGATGATCATATGAATGGCAAGTGTAAGCAGTTATCCATAAGGATTTATCGGTGGTTGGGAATAGCAAAAGTGGTGGGCACAAAGTCTCGAGAGAATATCGAAGAGTATCTTCGAAATCTTCTGGTGAAGCAGGCCATCATCTGGAATGAAGGGGCTCTCCGGGAGAAAGTATTTACGAGAACCTAGAGTTAGAGTTAGCAAAACCATTTAACCCGAATAGAAGAGAGATCAGAGTCCCAGAGTAAAGGCGAGGAATAAAAGATCCTAATACCACCCAAATGGCGACGTGGGCCCGTAAGCCACACAACCATGTTAGTAAAAGTTTTGCAATGACTAGACTCAACTTCAGCCAAGGAGTTGGAAAGGGGGATTCCTACAGGCAGTCGGCTCTGATACCAACTTGTGACGCCCCCGATTCAATCGTACACTAATCATGCACGCAAACGTGTACGATCAAGATCAGGGACTCACAGGAAGATATCACAACACAACTCTAAAAATAAAATAAGTCATACAAGCATCGTAATACAAGCCAGGGGCCTCGAGGGCTCGAATACAAGTGCTCGATCAAAGATGAGTCAGCGGAAGCAACAATATCTGAGTACAGATATAAGTTAAACAAGTTTACCTTAAGAAGGCTAGCACAAACTGGGATACAGATTGAAAGAGGCGCAGGCCTCCTGCCTGGGATCCTCCTAAACTACTCCTGGTCGTTGTCAGCGGCCTGCACGTAGTAGTAGGCATCTCCAGTGTAGTAGGAGTCATCGTCGATGGTGGCATCTGGGTCCAAGGCTCCAGCATCTGGTTGCGACAACCAGGTAGAAGGGAAAGGGGGAAAAGAGGGAGAAAAGCAACCGTGAGTACTCATCCAAAGTACTCGCAAGCAAGGATCTACACTACATATGCATGGGTATATGTGTAAAGAGGCAATGTCGGTGGACTGAACTGTAGAATGCCAGAATAAGAGGGGGATAGCTAGTCCTATCGAAGACTACACTTCTGGCAGCCTCCATCTTGCAGCATGTAGAAGAGAGTAGATTGAAGTCCTCCAAGTAGCATCGCATAGCATAATCCTACCCGGCAATCCTTACCTCGTCGCCCTGTTGAAAAGCGATCACTGGGTTGTCTGTGGAACTTCTCTGGGTGTGTTTTATAAAGTATCCGGTTCTAGTTGTCAGAAGGTCAAGGTACAACTCCGGGTCGTCCTTTTACCGAGGGACATGGCTATTCGAATAGATAAACTTCCCCGCAGGGGTGCACCACATAACCCAACAAGCTCGATCCCATTTGGCCGGACACACTTTCCTGGGTCATGCCCGGCCTCGGAAGATCAACACGTCGCGGCCCCACCTAGGCACAACAGAGAGGTCAGCACACTGGTCTAAATCTATGCGCGCTGGGGTCTGGGCCCATCGCCCATTGCACACTTGCACGTTGCGTACGCGGCCGGTGAGCAGACTTAGCAACCTCCATTACAAAGGAAGTTGCGTTAACGCAGTCCAACCCGGCGGGCGCCGCTCAGTCGCTGACGTCACGAAGGCTTCGGCTGATACCACGACGTCGAGTGCCCATATCTTTCCCGCGTAGTTGGTTAGTGCGTATAGACCAGTGGCCAGACTCAGATCAAATACCAAGATCTCGTTAAGCGTGTTATTATGAAGTAACCGCGAACGCCGACCAGGGCCAGGCCCACCTCTCGCCTAGGTGGTCTCAACCTGCCCTGTCGTTCCACCACAAAGTAACAGTCGGGGGCCATCGGGAACCCAAGCCCACCTCTACCGGGATGGAGCCACCTGTCCTTCCAGCCCCCACATCAGAATCACTTGCGGGTACTCAACGAGCTGACCCGACTTTAGTCACCATCTGTATAGTATGTATATATGTATAGTATATACCCGTGATCACCTCCCAAGTGATCACGGCCCGATAGTATAGCAAGGCAGACTGACAAGAATGTAGGACCAATGATGATAAACTAGCATCCTGTACTAAGCATTTAGGATTGCAGGTAAGGTATCAACGACTGTAGCAACAATGACAGGCTATGCAGCAGAATAGGAGTAACCAAACAGTAACATGCTACACTACTCTAATGCAAGCAGTATAGAGAAGAATAGGCGATATCTGGTGATCAAGGGGGGAGGGGGCTTGCCTGGTTGCTCTGGCATGAAGGGGTCGTCAACTCCGTAGTCGAACTGTGCAGCAGCAGCATCGGTCTCATAGTCTACCGGAGAAGGAAAGGGGGGAAGAAACAGTAAATACGGAGCAAACAAAGCATCACAAAACATAAGGAGGCAGAACGTGATGCTAGGTATGCCCTAACGCGGTAGGAGGTGATACCGACGAAGGGGGAAACAGCTGGGAAACTATCCCCGGTGTTCCGCGTTTTCGGACAGATGAACCAGAGGGGGAAAGTTGCGTGTTTGCTATGCTAGGGATGTGTGGCGGACGAACGGGCTGCGTATCCGGATTCATCTCGTCGTTCTGAGCAACTTTCGTGTACAAAGTTTTTCCATCCGAGATACGGTTTATTTTATATTAATTTTAAAAGATTTAATCATTTTTAGAATTTATTTAATTGTTTTAAATCAACATTATCCAGAATAGTGCCTGTTGATGTCATCATGACGTCAGCATGACATCGGCAGTCAACAGAGTGTTGACTTATTCAAACCGATGTGTGGGTCCTCCATGTCATACACTGTTAACTAATTAACCAAATTAATTAGTTTAATAAACAGATTAGTTAGGTTAGTTAATTAATTATGTTAATTAAACAGAGTTAATTAAGTTAATTAAATTTATATTCATTATTTTCTAATTCTATCTCCTTTTTTTAAGAAAATGGTTCTGGGCGGTGGGGCCCATTGTCATAGGCCGTATGGGCCTTAACGGGCACGGGCACGCGGGCGCGCGTTAACGGGCGCCGGGGCGTGCGGGTGCGGGCGTAGCCCGTATGGGCGCCGCGGGTGTGATGGGCAGGGGCACACCCGGCCTGGCACCGGAGAAGAGGGAGGCCGGTGGCCTGGGACGGCCTGGGTGGACGCGGGTCAGCAGTAAGGGGATCCGTAGGGGGGGGCATGGCACACAGGCGGGACAGAGAAGGGCAACAGCGGCTGTGGTCGGCGCGGGCGTGCGCGAGCAGTGAGGCCACGAGGCGCGGGCGGTTGCGGGGCGCGCCCCGGGCGCGTCGAGGAGAGGGCGTGCGCGACCGGGCGCACCTACAGGCGCGGTGAGCGCGTCGACAGAGGCGGCGGCCAGCGACGACTACGAGCGTTGCACAGCGATGGGAGCATAGGAGAAGGGAGGGAACGGACGCCGGAGCTCACCGAGCCTTGTAGGTGTACTTAAGTAGGCTCGAGGAGGAGTCGGGGAGGTCTGGCGACGAAGAGGGCGGCGGTGGTGGAGACGACGACGTCCGGGGCGAGCGCGGCGACGACGGTTTGGCGTCGAGATGGGATCGGGGGGCTGCCCCGATCCTGATCGTGCAGAGAGGGAGATGAGGGAGCGAGGCGGAGGGCGACAGGGTCCTCAGGCGGGGGGGGGGGGACTCCGGGCGGCGTGTTGGCGGCGGCGATCGAGCCCTCGATCCAGATCGGATCGGGAGGGGGAAGGGAGAGTCGTGGGTAGTGGGGGGGGGTGTGTGCGGTCGGGGGAGTTATGGTTTCCCCCTGGTGGGGATATAGAGGGGGGTTGGGGCGCCGACTGGGCCGACCTTCTATCCCAGTGGCCAGCTGGGCTGAGGCCCAGCGAGAAAAAAAAGGGGGAAGGGCTCTCTTTTCTTTTCTTTTGTTTTTACTTTTTATTTACTTTCTTTTCTGTTTTCTTTTAGTTTCCTTTTATTTTTGTTTTAGCAAAGTACCAAAATGGCACCTAATTTGATGTTACCAAATATGCCACTGCCACACTAACTTGCTACCCAAACTAAAATAGTTTCATGATTTTTTAATTTTTAATAGTATTTAGAAAATAGTTTTTGCTATTATTTCATTCACCATATAGTATTTAATTATTTTATAAAGGTGTGGTTTCTCCACCATAATTACCTATGCAATATTTGGTTCACTCTGAACATTTTAGTTTTAATATTTTAAAACTTTTATTGTTTGCTTGATTTTGGATTTGAATGTGAATCGGTTTCGAACTAACGCGAGATTAGCAACAGTAATCGAGGTGACGTGGCATCATTAATAGATGGTTACTGTAGCTTAATTATCCGGGCGTCACAGAGATTTACCATGTAATCACGTTAGTTTTGTTAGGGTTTGATCCCTAGTATCCACTATGTTCTGAGATTGATGTTGCTATGACTTTGCTATGCTTAATGCTTGTCACTAGGGCCCGAGTGCCATGATTTCAGATATGAACCTATTATGTTTTCATGAATATATGTGTGTTCTTGATCCTATCTTGCAAGTCTATTGTCACCTATTATGTTTTATGATCCGACAACCCCGAAGTGACAATAATCGGGATACTTCTCGGTGATGACCGTAGTTTGAGGAGTTCATGTATTCACTATGTGTTAGTGCTTTGGTCCGGTTCTCTATTAAAAGGAGGCCTTAATATCCCTTAGTTTCCACTAGGACCCCGCTGCCACGGGAGGGTAGGACAAAAGATGTCACGCAAGTTCTTTTCCATAAGCACGTATGACTATTTACGAAATACATGCCTACATTACATTGATGAATTGGAGCTAGTTCTATATCACCCTATGTTATAACTATTGCATGAGGAATCGCATCCGGCATAATTATCCATCACTGATCCATTGCCTACGAGCTTTTCACATATTATTCTTCGCTTATTTACTTTTCCGTTGCTACTGTTACAACTACTACAAAAACCCAAAAACATTTACCTTTTCTGTTGCTACTGTTACCATTACTATCATACCACTCTTGCTACTAAATACTTTGCTGCAGATACTAAGTTATCCAGGTGTGGTTGAATTGACAACTCAACTACTAATACTCAAGAATATTCTTTGGCTCCCCTTGTGTCGAATCAATAAATTTGGGTTGTACTTCACCCTCGAAAGCTATTGCGATCCCCTACACTTGTGGGTTATCTGTCACACCTTCCTCCATCGAAGTCGTTGGATAAACCGGAAGAGGCTGGTGAGCCGCCCGCTAAACCGCCTACTCAGCCTCTCGAGGTGCTCTGTCCTGACCGACCAAGTTATGAGCTCCATCATGCACCGGGTCATGCCCACCTGGTTGGTTACGGCGCTGGTCATTGCTTGAAACGGCCGGTGAGTCCATATGTCTGCTATAACTCCGTCTTGGGTGAGGTGTCGAATGAACCCTATCTTGACTGTAAGAATACGCCCCCTGCTGCACCAATGTTGTTTGAAGCAGCTCCCTAGCCCTTCGTGTTTCAACTGTCGCTAGAGAATCGCCATCCACTGGGAGAGCCACCAATCTTGTCTCCGCAGCGATCATGTTATCCAAAGGGTTAGAATAATGACCCGGTGGTGTTGGAACATGCTGACGCGGAGTACTGTTTAGACGGGGTGGCTCTGTCATGCGCGGTTGAGCCGGTGTTCCAACCCCAGGTGTCACAACCTGGTTTATCTCTGGCGGGTTACTAGTCCCCGCTCCAGGCGTGCAAAAGAGGTTCCTCGCCTCATAAACCAGAGGTAGACGAGACTTGTGCCTCCTTCTCATGATTTCATTTGAAGCGTTCTGGTCCAACGAGAGTCGGAAGTAACTAGCCTGAATCTGTTGTGCTTGAGCATCCAACATAGCGTTCTTCGCCGCCAGGTCTTCCTTGGCTAGTGCTACCTCGTCACACAGTTTTGCAATTTCTGTGTTATGCTGAGCTTGATTCTCTAGGCTAACCTCTGCTGTTAACAAGGCTGTCAGCTTATCCAGCAAATCCGTTAAAACCTGAGCCGACGGGCGCACATGGCCTCCTGCCCCAGCTGCCATCGTCGCTGTTGACCCGGAGATCATTGCCGCTGCAGTTGAAGAGTTATGTCCAGGCTGTGTCCCGGCCATGAAGATCGCTACCCTATTCAGCGGCTCATAGGGGTCTGGAATACTGTCGCCATCGGAACAGCCCCCAAGCCTACCATCTTGAGTTGATATAATTAAGTAGTCTCACCCGTGGACGACTCACCGTCCGAATAGACAGCCGTCTCACCGCCAGACATAGATCCTTCATCAAATTCCTCCCCATGGATGAATCCCACGAAGGCACATTTCATGGCGGGCTGAGCTCGGGCGGGTCTTGCACGCTGAGCAGTCTCAATGATGTGTGTGCAGATGTCTGGCTCAAGGCCCGGCTCGCCAATCTTGCCGATGAAAACATGAATTTCGCCAAAGGGGACCCGGTACCCGTACTCAATTGAGCCAGCCTCGGGGGCCCAGTCTGCATTGCCGATGTAGATCTTGCCGCGACGACTCTTGGTCATCAGGTCCACCATGTATCCCTTGATCCCTTTGAAGCTGCCCTTTAAGAACTCAAAACCACCATGCGCTGGCCCCATGGTGGGCGCCAACTGTCATGGAATAGTCACGACAGATGTCCTAGTGTGAGGACTTAGTCGTGGATCCATCGCAACTAGGTTAGCTTAAAGGGGCTAAACAGGACAAATAACACATGAGTTTATACTGGTTCGGCCCCTTGCTGTGAAGGTAAAGGCCTAATCCAGTTTGAGGTGGTATTGCTTATGTCTCGATTACCAGGGAGCGAATACGCTTGACCTAGCTTTTGATCTCTTGTGTCTTGCCCTGAACCGCCACCGGGTCGTCCCTTTATATACACAGGTTGACGCCCAGCGGCTCACGGAGTCCCGGCCGGCTCATAGATAACGTGTCCGTCTCGGTGACTAACTATACTTGCCTTACAATATAAGTCATACACATATGGCGGTTTACCCTATGGGCCTTAAGTTTATCTTGGGCCTTCGCCCCATGAACCGCCATCTTCAATATCCTCATAGGCTTCATACTGATGAACCGCCATAGGTATAACCTGACCCCTCCTGGGCAGGTCATACCTAATAGTTATATCCCCAACAGGATGGCATTAATGCGACAGGGGGTCTGTTGATGTTGACCGATGGAAAGGATGCTAACCTAGCGAATACTGCAAATTTCAATGAGAAGAAAGATGGGGATGGAGGTGACACTACCTCATAGGATAGTAAGAGACATAAGACAAATGAAGCAATAACACTGGACTTTCCAAATTTGGCGGGCTCCGACGCGAATTACCACTAGGCCAATGAATCGCTTAGTGTGGAACTACCAAGGGGGGGGGAGCCGCCGGACAGTTCGAGAGTTGTTGGCGCTCACTCAAGCCAAAATCCCCAAGCTTGTCTTACGTAAAACTAGGTAAGCTTCAGGTCGCGTGGAAAGGTTGAAAGGTCGACTTGGTATGAGAGGATTTTGTGGAGTAGGCAGTCAATGGCTCAGTGGTCGGCTTGCTTTATTTTGGGATGAATTGCTGCAAGTTAATGTTTTAGATAAATGTGACAAATATATTGATGTTCATGTGGTTGATCTAGGTAATGATCCTAGTTGGAAAACAATATATGTATGTATATGGCGAGCCGCGGATGGAGAATAATCATGCTCAAGATCAGTGGGATATTAAATATCATAATGGATCTGAACATATAATCTCCCACCAAATAAACCATATAGTAATCAACTACAAGATGTAATCAACACTACTAGTCACCCACAAGCACCAATCTATAGTTCCGGTACAAAGATTGAACACAAGAGATGAACTAGGGTTTGAGATGAGATGGTGCTATTTAAGATGTTGATGGAGATTGCCCTCCCCAAGATGGGGGAGTTGTTGGTGATGATGATGACGATGATTTTCCCCTCTAGGAGGGAAGTTCCACCGGCAGAATTGCTCCACGAGATGGCAAAAGTACTCCTGCCCAGGTTCCGCCTCGAGACGGCGGCGCTTCATCCCGAAAGTCCTCCCCTCATTTTTTCTAGGTCAAAATGACTTATGTACCAGAAGAGGGGCACCGAAGGTGAGCCGAGGTGAGCATAACCCACCAGGGCGCGCTTGGGCTCCCTAGTGCACCCAGGTGGGTTGTGCCCACCTGGTGGGCCCCATCTAATAGTTATTGGCTCCAATAATTCTCATTTATTCCGTAAAAACTCCTCATGAAGTTTCAGCTCATTTGGAGTTGTGCAGAATAGGTAGCCTGACGTAGCTTTTTCAGGTCCAGATTTCCAGTTGCCAGGGTTCTCCCCCTTTGTGTGTACATCACATATTATAAGAGAAAAGGCATTAGAATTACTCCAAAAAGCATTATTATTGAATAAAACAACATAAATAATAGTAGGTAAACATGATGCAAAATGGACGTATTACTTAGGTACACATCAATGTCATTGCTGGGTTGCTTTGGCCTTGGATGAGAACTGACATCATAATGAACTTCCGCTTCATTCACAACCAAGGAGGAAGGTTATAGATACATAGAGTCATGGGCCAGGTGCTATGATTGCTGCTCTGCTCCCCAAAAGGATTAACTCCATCCGCGCTTAAACCAAACCATATGTTCCTAGGTCACCTGCAAAGTCCCCCCCCCCCCACTTCCTCTCAATTTTTCTCCACTGCGACCTGTCAGCGGGTGCTCTCAATTTCCTGTCTTTCTTACTGTCCTCTTTGTGCCATCGCATCAACTTGGCATGCTCTTTGTTTCTAAACAGACATTTCAACCGTGGTATTATAGAGCATACCACATCACCTTGGCAGGAACCCTCTTCCTGGGGTGCTCGCCGTCAACATCACCAAGGCCATCTCGTCTGATCTTATACCACAATGCACCACATACCGGGCATGCGTTCAAATCCTTGTACGCATCAAGGTAGAGGATGCAGTCATTAGGGCATGCATGTATCTTCTGCACCTCCAATCCTAGAGGGCATAGAACCTTCTTTGCTCCGTACGTACTCTCGAGCAATTCATTATCCTTTGGAAGCTTCTTCTTCAATATTTCCAGTAGCTTCTCAAATCCGTTGTCACATACACCATTGTCTACCTTCCATTGCAGCAATTCCAGTGTGGTACCGAGCTTTGTGTTTCCATCTTCGCAATTGACGTACAAACCTTTTTTGTGATCCTCTAACATGCATCAAACTTCAACTTCTCATTTTCACTTTTGCATTGTCTCTTTTCATCAACAATGACCCGGCAAAGATCATCATCGGGCACACCGTCTGGTTCCTCTTGATCTTAAGCTTCCCCCGTTGCAGCATCACCGTATTCAGGGGGCGGATAGTTGTCATCATCCTCTTCTTCTTTGTTGTCTTCCATCATAACCCCTCTTTCTCCATGCTTGGTCCAAACATTATAGTGTGGCATGAAACCCTTCTCAAGCAGGTGGACGTGAAGGGTTTTCTGGTTAGATTAAGACTTTGTATTCTCACAGATAGGGCATGGACAACACATAAAGGCATTCTGCTTTTTTGCCTCATCCACTTCGAGAAAATTATGCACGCCCTCAATGTACTCGGAGGTGCGTTTGTCACCGTACATCCATTGCCGGTTCATCTACGTCCATTACATATAATTAAGTGTGTCAAAAACCATTACAGAACATCATGAATAGACCAGTGACCAAATTAATAGAAGTTCATCATCACATTAAGTTCATACATAGTTCTGATTGAACAACATATAGCTCTCTAGAGCATCTAATTAAACCATACATTCAAACTATGTAAAACATTTCAATGCAACAACAAATGCGATTATAATCGCAACTAAGGTAACAATTGATCCAACGGCATAATGATACCAAACCTCAGTATGAATGGCATATAATCTTTCTAATCTTCAAGCGCATTGCATCCATCTTGATCTTGTGATCATTGACGACAACAAAGATCACATCTTCTCCTCCTCAATTCTTTTCAATTTTTTCTTCAAGTAATTGTTTTATTTTTCAACTAAATTTAACCTCTCGACAATATGGTCGGTTGGAATTTCCGGTTCACATACCTCCTAGATAAAAACATCTATGGCACGTTGATTGGCATAATTATTATAAACACTAAATGAAACAAATAGTTATAAAAGATAATATATACCACATTCGAATCATAGACAGGATGAGGGCCGACGGAGGCGGATACCAAAACCATTGCACTATATAATAACAAACAATAATAGAAGTAAGAAAATTATACAAGTACCTATCTAAATCATACAAGTAAGATTTTTTTAGAAAGAAGGTAAGAACAAGAGGCTCACCACTTTGGTGCCGGCGACGAGATTAGCGCGGGCGATCAATGGCGGTGAGGACGGGGACGGGACAGGACGGACCGCCAAACCTAGTCAAATCTTGAGGAAAATAGAGCTTGGACAAGGATCTTCGAGAGGACAAATCTTAAGTGTGGCTCGGGCATTTCATCGAACACCTCATGTGCATAGGAGGTGAGCTAGAGCACAAAAAGGTCTCCCATGGCCAGCCAAAAAAAAACAGAGCAGTGGCTCTGCTCGCGGGCAGGGGCAGGGGTATATATAGGCCTCTCTTTAGTCCCGTTTGGTGGATAAAACCAGGACTAAAGGTCTACATTTGGTCCTTGTTCCAGCCACCAACCGGGACTAAAGGTTGTGGGCCAGGATCGAGGCCCATTGGTCCCGATTCATGTCTGGAACCGGTACCAAAGGGGTCAGATGAACCAGGACGAATGGCCCCCGAGGCCCAGCAGGCGCCGTGGCCTCATGTGATGCCCGGATAATTAAGCTATAATAATCCCCTATTAATGGTGCCATGTCACCACATTTACTGTTGCTAAAATCCCATGTTGTTTCAAACTGGTTCAAAATTCAATTTTAAAATTACAGTTAAAAACTTAAACTTGTCAAACATGAAACTAAAATGGAAAACATAAAGTTTTAAAGGAAAATGCAAATACAAAATGTTTAGGCAAAAAAGAAGAAGGGGGGAATCACCCAGGCCACAACCCAGCTGGCCGGCCCAGTTCCATCCCTCAGCCCAGCCTGCCCCCTTATCTCCACACACCCCCAAACCCTAGAGCTCAACCCCACTCCTCCCATGACCCCCCACGTCTCTCGCTCCCTCTACCCCTTCCCCCGATCTAGATCGGGGGCATCGACCCCGGTGATACGCCCATTTTGCATCATGCTTTTCTATCGATATTTATTGCATTATGGGCTGTTACTACACATTATGTTACGATACTTATGCCCTTCTTCTCTTATTTTACAAGGTTTACATGAAGAGGGAGAATGCCGGCAGCTGGAATTCTGGGATAGAAAAGGAGCAAATATTAGAGACCTATTTTGTACAACTCCAAAAGTCCTGAAACTCCATGAAAGTTAGTTTTGGAATATTTAAAAATATTGGGCGAAGAGAGCACCAGAGGGGGGCCACACAGCAGCCACGAGGGTGGAGGGCGTGCCCAACCCCCTAGGCGTGCTCCCTGCCTCATGGGCCACCTGACAGTCCCCCGATGCCCATCTTCTGCTATATGGTTTCTTTGCCCTGGAAAAAAATCATAAGGAAGTTTTCGGGACGAAGCGTCTCCGTCTCGAGGCGGAACCTGGGCGGAACCAATCTAGGGCTCCGACAGAGCTGTTCTACCGGGGAAACATCCCTTCGGAAGGGGGAAATCGTCGCCATCGTCATCACCATCGATCCTCTCATCGAGAGGGGGTCAATCTCCATCAGCATCTTCACCAGCACCATCTCCTCTCAAACCCTATTTCATCTCTTGTATCTAGCGTTTGTCTCAAAACCTCAGATTGGTACCTGTGGGTTGCTAGTAGTGTTGATTACTCCTTGTAGTTGATGCTAGTTGGTTTATTCGGTGGAAGATTATATGTTCAGATCCTTTAAGCATATTAATACCCTTCTGACTATGAATAGGAATATGATTTGTGGGTAGTTACGTTTGTTCCTGAGGACATGGGAGAAGTCTTGTTATAAGTAATCATGTGAATTTGGTATTCGTTCGATATTTTGATGAGATGTATGTTGTCTCTCCTCTAGTGGTGTTATGTGAACGTCGACTACATGACACTTCACCATGATTTGGGCCTAGGGGAAGGCATTGGGCAGTAATAAGTAGATGATGGGTTGATAGAGTGACAGAAGCTTAAACCCTAGTTTATGTGTTGCTTTGTAAGGGGCTGATTTGGATCCATATGTTTCATGCTATGGTTAGGTTTACCTTAGTTCTTCTTTCATAGTTGCGGATGCTTGCGAGAGGGGTAATCATATGTGGGATGCTTGTCCAAGGAAGGGTTGTACCCAAGCACCGGTCCACCCACATATCAAATTATCAAAGTAACGAATGTGAATCATATGAGCATGATGAAAACTAGCTTGACAGAAATTCCCATGTGTCCTCGGGAGCGCTCTTTGCTTTATATAAGAGTTTGTCAAAGCTTGTACTTTGCTACAAAAAGGATTGGGCCACCTTGCTGCACCTTTTTTACTTTTGTTAGTTGTTACCCGTTATGAATTACCTTATCACAAAACTATTTGTTATTGATAATTTCAGTGCTTGTAGACAATACCTTACTGAAAAATGCTTGTCATTTCCTTCCGCTCCTCGTTGGGTTTGATACTCTTACTTATCAAAAGGACTATGATAGATCCCATATACTTGTGGGTCATCAAGACTCTTTTCTGGCATCATTGCCGGGGAGTGAAGCGCCTTTGGTAGTTGGAATTTGGTAAGGAAACATTTATATTGTGTGCTGAAATTTATTGTCACTTGTTACTATGGAAAATAATCCTTTGAGGGGCTTGTTCGGGGTATCTTCACCCTGACCAGAAGAGCAAAGAGTTGCTCCTCAACCTACTGAACCTACTGAAAATATTTACTTCGAAATTCCTTCGGGTATGATAGAGAAACTGCTAGCTAATCCCTATACAGGAGATGGAACATCACATCCCGATATGCACCTAATCTATGTGGATGAAGTTTGTGGATTATTTAAACTTGCAGGTATGCCCGAGGACGTTATCAATAAGAAGGTCTTCCCTTTATCTTTGAAGGGAAAGGCATTGACATGATTTAGGCTATGTGATGATATTAGATCATGGAACTACAACCGATTGAAACTGGAATTTCATCAGAAGTTTTATCCTATGCATCTGGTTCATCGTGATCATAATTATATATATAATTTTTGGCCTCGCGAAGGACAAAGTATCACTCAATCTTGGGGGAGGCTTAAGTTAATGTTATATTCATGCCCAAATCATGAGTTCTCAAGAGAAAT
This sequence comes from Triticum aestivum, assembly GCF_018294505.1. Classification (NCBI taxonomy): domain Eukaryota; kingdom Viridiplantae; phylum Streptophyta; class Magnoliopsida; order Poales; family Poaceae; genus Triticum; species Triticum aestivum. The sequence goes on along the minus strand of NC_057795.1, from coordinate 93,383,114 downwards.
TATTATTCAAAATTTTTATGCTCGTCTTTCTCTCAGTAATTGCTCCATGCTCGATACTTCTTGTACTGATTCTTTTATGATAAAGACTATTGAATTCAGATGGGATTTATTAGAGAGAATTAAATGCAACTCTGAAGATTGGGAACTTTACGAAGGTAAGGAGTCAGGTATAACACCTAAGTTTGATTGTGTTCAATCTTTTATGGATACCGATGCTTTTCGTGAATTTAGCACTAAATATGGACTTGACTCTGAGATAGTAGCTTCTTTCTGTGAATCATTTGCTACTCATGTTGATCTCCCTAAGGAGAAGTGGTTTAAATATCATAGTAGAACCTATTAAAGTTGAATAAAATATTATTATTTATAATGTTGATCCTATTGTTCCTACTGCTTACACTAAGAAACCACCTTTTCCTGTTATAATAAAGGATCTTGCTAAAGCTTCAACTGTGGTTAACAAGAGTAATGCTAGAACACCTACACCTCCCGAGCAAATTAAAGTTGAACCTAGTATTGCTATGGTTAAAGATCTCGTCGTCGATAATATTGATGGGCATGTTATTTACTTCTGTGATAAAGCTGCTAGAATTGCTAGACCCGATACTAAAAATAAACATAGACCTGTTGTTGGCATGCCTGTTGTTTCTGGTTAAATAGGAGATCATTGTTATCATGGCTTATGTGATATGGGTGCTAGTGCGAGTGCAATACATCATTCCTTATACAATGAAATTATGCATGATATTGCACCTGCTAAAATAGAAGATATTGATGTTACTATTAAGCTTGCCAATAGAGATACTATTTCACCAATTAGAGATGTTGAAGTCTTGTGTGGGAAAATTAAATATCCTGCTGATTTTTTTGTTCTTGGTTCCCCACAAGATGACTTTTGTCCCATTATATTTGGTAGACCCTTCTTGAATACTGTTAATGCTAAGATAGACTATGAAAAGGATATTGTTACTGTTGGTTTAGGGGATATGTCTCATGATTTTAATTTTGCTAAATTTCGTAGACAACCCCATGATAAATAATTGCCTAGTAAAGATGAAATTATTGGTCTTGCTTCTATTGCTGTGCCTCCTAATGATTCTTTAGAACAATATTTGCTGAACCATGAAAATGATATATTTATGAATGAAAGAAGGGAAATAGATGAAGTATTCTTTAAACAGGGACCTATTTTGAAACACAACTTGCCTATTGAAATCCTTGGTGATCCTCCTCCACCCAAGGGAGATCCCATGCTTGAGATTAAAAAATTACCTAATACTTTGAAATATGCTTATCTTGATGAAAAGAAGATATATCATGTTATTATTAGTGCTAACCTTTCAAAGCATGAGGAAGAGAAATTATTGAAAACTCTGAAGAAGCATCGTGCCGCTATTGGATATACTCTGGATGATCTTAAGGGCATTAGTCCAACTTTATGCCAGCATAAAATAAAACTGAAGAAAGATGCTAAACCAATTGTTGATCATCAATGACGGTTAAATCCTAAGATAAAAGAAGTGGTAAGAAATGAAATACTAAAGCTTCTGGAGGCACATATAATTTATCCCGTTGCTGATAGTCAGTGGGTAAGTCTTGTCCATTGTGTCCCTAAGAAGGGAGGTATTACTGTTGTTCCTAATGATAAAGATGAATTGATCCCACAAAGAATTGTTACATGTTATAGAATGGTAATTGATTTCCTCAAATTAAATAAAGATACTAGAAAAGATCATTACCCTCTACCTTTTATTGATCAAATGCTAGAAAGATTATCCAAACATACACATTTTTGCTTTCTAGATGGTTATTCTAGTTTCTCTCAAATACCTGTGTCGAAAGAGGATCAGGATAAGACCACTTTTACTTTCCCTTTCGACACCTTTTCTTATAGACGTATGCCTTTTGGTTTATGTAATGCACCTGCTACCTTTCAAAGATGTATGACTGCTATATTCTATGACTTTTGTGAAAAGATTGTTGAGGTTTTCATGGATTCCGTTTACGGAACTTCTTTTGATGATTGCGTAACCTTGATCGAGTTTTGCAGAGATGTGAAGAACTAATCTTGTCTTGAATTGGAGAAGTGCCACTTTATGGTTAATGAAGGTATTGTCATGGGGCATAAAATTTCTAAAAGAGGTATCAAACTTGATAAAGCTGAAGTAGATGCTATTGAAAAGATGTCGTGTCCTAAGGACATCAAAGGTATAAGAAGTTTTCTTGGTAATGCTGGTTTTTATAGGAGGTTTATTAAAGACTTCTCTAAAATTTCTAGGCCTCTGACTAATCTCTTACAAAAAGATGCTCCTTTTGTCTTTGATGATGATCGTGCAGAAGCATTTGAAATACTTAAGAAAGCCTTGATTTCTGCACCTATTGTTCAGCCACCTGATTGGAATTTACCCTTTCAAATTATGTGTGATGCTAGTGATTATGCTGTAGGTGCTATTCTAGGACAAACAGTTGATAAGAAATTAAATGTTATCCAATTTGCTAGTAAAACTCTAGACAGTGCCCAGAGAAATTATGCTACCACTGAAAAAGAATTTTTAGCAGTCGTATTTGCTTGTGATAAGTTCAGACCTTATATTGTTGATTCCAAAGTAACTATTCACACTGATCATGCTGTTATTAAATATCTTATGGAAAAGAAAGATTCTAAACCTAGACTTATTAGATGGGTTCTCTTGCTACAAGAATTTGATTTGCACATTATTGATAGAAAGGGAGCTGAGAACCCCATTGCAGGCAACTTATCTAGGTTAGAAAATGTTCTTGATGACCCACTACCTACTGATGATAGCTTTCCTGATGAACAATTAGCTGTCATAAATGCTTCTCGTACTTCTCCATGGTATGCTGATTATGCTAATTACATTGTTGCTATATTTATACTACCTAGTTTCACATACCAGCAAAAGAAAAAGTTTTTCTATGATTTAAGACATTACTTTTGGGACGACCCAGACCTTTATAAACAAGGAGTAGATGGTGTTATTAGATGTTGTGTACCTGAGCATGAACAGGAATAGATCCTACGCAAGTGTCACTCCGAGGCTTACGAAGGATACCACGCTTGAGATAGAACTGCACATAAGGTATTGCAATCCGGTTTTTATTGGCCTACTGTAAGTGCATCTAGTGCCACCCCTAGTTGGTTTTGGAGTATTGACGACAAAGTTGCTTGAGGGACTAATGCGTTTGTGAGAATTGAAGGATAACGCAGGTAGTGTCCCTCAATGATTCGGTTTACCTACTGGAGATGACCGCTAAAAATGTATGAAGACATTGAAGACAATGGTGGTATGAGAAGATATTCATATTGAAGACTATGACATGAGAAGACATTGCGTGAAGACTATGGAGCGCGAAGACTATGTGGTTTCGTTGTTTCCTTTTCTTCTTTGTTGAGTCATAGGAACCACCGTACTGTTAAGTGGGGTCCAAGTGAACTAAGTCAGAGTGACTGAAGTGATGCTCAACCCAAATCCTATGTCTTCGAGTGAAGACAATGAGAGCAAATCTTATCCAGAGCTGGATGAGTCAGCTTTGCTTGTAGCCCAAGTAAAGTTGCCTTGTGTGTTTGAAATCTGACCGTTGGAACACGTGTCAGTTCCTTAGTGACCCAGGGTCATTTCGGACAAATCAGGTCGGGTTGCCTTGTGGCTATAAATAGCCCACCCCCTACACCATAAATTGGTGGCTGCTCAGAGTTAGTTTACGGCTTTTGTCAATTTGAGAGCAACCCACCTCGAAGCCTTTGACAGAGAAATCCTTGCGAGGACAAAGCCCAAACACCCAGAGCCAAAGAGTGTTAGGCATCACTGAAGTCTTTCTGTCTGTGTGACCTGAAGACTTATTACACTTGAGGACTATGCATCCTCCAGCCGGTTAGGCGTCGCGTTCTGAGCATCCAAGAGTCATTGTGGATTGCTGGGTGAATGAAGTCTGTGAAGGTTTGGAAGTCTACCTTGAAGACTTACCAGAGTGATTGGGCGAGGACTAAGTGTCCTTAGCTCAAGGGGAATAAGGTGAAGACACGGTCTTCTGAGTTGAATCTCAGCCTCCCTAACCAGACGTACAGTTGTCACAGCAACTAGAACTGGTCCAACAAATCCTGTGTCTTCAACAAGTGACTGGTTCTATCTCTTCCCTCATTTACCTTGAGTTTGTCTTCGTGAAGTCATTGCTTATCTGTCTTATCTAATTGACTTCATTGCTTGAGTAATGTTGTTGATTGGCTTCATACTATCTTCCATCCTGATCCTACTACCTAGCTGCTATTAGTCTTCGTACGTTAGCGCTATTGCATACTTGACTATGGCTTGCCTGTTGTAGTTTATCTTCCGCTTCTTATCAATTAGGTCATTTCTATTGTTTGTCTTTGAAACTTCCATGTTTTGAAGACTTTGATAAAAATCGCCTATTCACCCTCTAGTCGATAACTAGCACTTTCAATTGGTATCAGAGCAAGGTACTCCCTTGTTCTGTGTGATTTGGTTTAACCACCTGGAGTCTAGCTATGTCGACTGCAGGGATAATCAAAGTCTCCACTGGTTACCCCATGTTCGATGGAACAGAATATCCCTACTGGAAGAATAAGATGCGCATGCATCTTGAAGCCATTGATGTCGACCTCTGGTATGTCGTCAAGAACGGCGTTACAAAGACTGGTGAAGGTGTCACCCCTGCTGATGTCAAAAAGTTCATTCAACTGGACTCGACTGCAAAGAACATCATCTGTGGTCATCTGACCAAAGGACAGTATGGCCATGTGAGTGCTCTGGAAATGTCAAAGCTAGTCTAGGACTGGCTATCCAAGGTCAACGAAGGCGTCTCTACTCAGAGAGACCAGAGAATCAGTGTTCTTCGCAATCTCTTCAACCACGACAATGAAAATGTCCAGCCCACGTTTGATCGCCTCACCGACATCACAAATGAGCTTCAGGCTCTCGGCGCCACTGAGATCACCAAGCATGAAATCGTCAAGACGCTGCTGAGATCCCTTGACAGCTCCTTTGACACCCTTGCCCTCATGATACAAGAACGTCCTGACTTCAAGACTCTCGATCCGTCTGATATACTTGAGAGGCTCAACACACATGAGTTCCAGCTTTCTGAGAAAAGAGACATCTATGGCCCCAACTATGGCCGAACTCGTGCTTTGAAGGCAAAAGTTGTTTCCTCATCCAAAGAAGAAGAATCTGACTGCGGTTCTGATGATCCTGAAGACATTGGAAGGGAACTTGCTATGCTTGTGAAGAAGTTCCAGAAATTCACCAAGAAGAAGGGCTTCAGAAAGTCTTCACGATCCAGTTCAAGAAATGATGAAGCTTCCACTCAAGACAACAAGAAGAGAACATGTCACAAGTGTAAGATGCCTGGGCACTACATCTCTGAGTGTCCTTAGTGGGAAAACGAGAAGAAGAAGAAGAAGAGCAAGGAATATGACTCCGATGACAAGAAGAAGAAGAAATCTTCAAAGTCTTCTTCCAAGTCCTCATAAAGGTGTTCATCTCACAAGAAGAGCTCATCTGGCAAGGCTCGTGCTTTTGTTCGCAAGGAAATGGATTCAGAGGAGGAGTCATCTTCTGAGGAGGCAGAGGTGGAATCTGAAGCTGAGTCCGACTCTAGTGTTGCAAGTCTGGCTCTGGCCACAGCCTACGTTGCAAAGTCCATCTTCAACACTGAAGACAATGACTCCCACACCAACGCTGATGATGACAAGGACGATCCGGCTCCCACCTACTGCTTCATGGCACACGGTGCCAAGGTAAAATCACGCGATGCTTACTTTCAAACATCAAGTGAAGATGACTCTGATTGTGAATCTAAACCCAGCTACAAAACACTTGCTAAAATTGCTACTGAACAACAAAGGGCTATGGAACATACTCAAAAACTGTTAGACAAAAGCGATGACCTGTTGGATGTGGAAATGATACATTCACAGTCCTTAGTTGAAGACATAAAAAATCTTCATGCGAAGTATCAAGAACTTTAAAGTCTTCATGAGACGCTCTCAACCACTTATGAAAAGCTCTCCTATGATTATCTTCAAAGGAAGCAAGATCTTGAGAAATTGAAAGAGACTCATGAAGATCTTCAAAAAGAGAATGAGTCATTTCGTGCTCAACAAATCAGTCCCGCTCAGGATGAATTCGAACCACCATGCTTAAAATGCATTGAGCGTGATAACACTGCCTCTATTGCTGAATGTTCCACTGCTGCTACTGTTGCTCTGTCTTCAACTACTGATGTGGTAACTAACCCCTCTTCTGAGGATACCACTACTATTGCTGATGAAAATGCTAGGTTGAAGACATTGCTTGAAATAGGGATGTATAAAAGTCTGAAAGGGCATCAAACACTTTGTGATGTCCTCAAAAAGCAGATTCTGAAACGAAACCCTAGGAAAGAGGGTGTTGGGTTCGAGAGGAAAATGAATGCTGATGGTTCCTACTGGAAGCCTGAGCAGTATCCCAAAACCACATGGGTTGCTGCAAAGGAACCTTCAGTTGATCCATCCACTTTATCTGGCTTTGCCTGTGCTAATCCTATTATCATTGATGAATCCTTTGATGCAAACTATAAACTGTTCAAAAATCAGAATGGTGAAGTGTTTGCCAGGTATATTGGTACTAACTGTAGGAATGGACCGCCAATGAAGAAGATCTGGGTTCCCAAAAGCTGTCTTGAGAATCTTCCTGTGAATGTTGTCATGACACCACCAGGGAAGAATACAAACCCCAGATCAAAGGCGTCACATGGTCCAACGGCTTCATACGGAAACATGACTCACCTGAGTCACCCTAATGCCAATGTTTTGCAGGGAAATCACACTCAAACTTATGAATATGAGCGTGTGTCTTCAAACCGCTATGTTCACAATACTAAGAACTTTCCTGCCTATTCATATGAGTATCATTCATCTCCTGCAAGGCAATTTGCTAGGGCACCAAAGCCGAAATTCTCAGATGCTACACTTAGACTCATTGCTTCTAAGCCACCCCCCAAAATGTGGATGGTGAAGAAGAACTAACTCTCTTTTGCAGAACATGGTCTCCAGCCAGCAATCAAAGGCGTCCGATATTATTGCTGGGGACCTAAAACACAAAAGGGACGCATGATAAAATGACTTACCATGTATTCCACATATGAATTGCTTACCTGTCATACTGTGTGCTAACTTTCATCTATGCTGTGATAATCCAAGTGTGCATCAACTGCTTATGCTTCACAACATACATTGTGAAGCCTATCCTCCTAACTGCACTGTAGGGCATGTCACCAAAAGCTTCAGAATGGATTATTGACAGTGGATGCACTAATCATATGACTGGTGATCAAAGTCTTCTCATGGACTCAACCTTACGTCCATCCGACAAGAGTCAAATCACATTTGCTGACACTGGTAAAGGCAAGGTATTGGGTCTAGGTAGAGTTGCAATCTCAAAGGATCAACACATGGATAAAGTGATGCTTGTTGAATCCCTTAGATTCAACTTAATGTTTGTCTCAATGCTTTGTGACTTAAACATGATTGTGATATTTGGAAAATATCGTTGCCTTGTACTAATGGAATCTGACAAGTCTCTAGTCTTTGAAGGGTATAGGAAAGGTGATCTATACATGGTAGATTTCTCAGCAGGTCCACAGCTTGCCGTATGTCTTCTTGCAAAAGCTTCAGAATGTTGGCTCTGGCATCGAAGGCTGGGGCATGCTGGCATGAGGAACTTGCACACTCTCGTCAAGAAGAAGCATGTCATAGGCATCGAAGGTGTCAAGTTCAAGAAAGATCATTTGTGTGGTGCTTGAGAAGCTGGGAAGATGACGAGGGCCAAGCACCCCTCGAAGACAATCATGACGACATCTCAACACTTTGAGCTGTTGCACATGGACTTATTTGGCCCTACTCACTACTCCACCCTCACAACAACGGCGTGTCTCTATGGCTTCGTCATTGTTGATGACTACTCAAGATATACATGGCTGCACATAATTCTCTACAAGACTGAAGTATAAGATGTCTTCAGACGATTCGCTAATCGAGCAATGAACAATTATGGCGTCAAGATCAAGCGTATCAGAAGTGATAACGACACTGAATTCAAGAACACCAGCCTTGATCTCTATCTGGATACAATGGGAATCACTCATGAATTTTCTGCTCCATATACACCTCAGCAAAATGGCATTGTTGAGCGCAAGAACAGAACCCTCATTTAGATGGCTTGAACAATGCTTGACGAGTACAAGACACCAAGAAAATCCTGGCCTGAAGCCATTGATATAGCTTGTCACATCATCAACCGTGTCTACATCCATAAGCTTCTGGGCAAAACATCCTATGAGGTCCTTACTGGCAAGAAGCCAAATGTCAGCTACTTCAGAGTCTTTGGAGCTAGGTGCTGGATCAAGGATCCTCATCACAAGTCCAAATTTGAACCCAAAGCTCACGAAGGCTTCATGCTTGGCTATGGAAAGGATTCACACTCTTACAGAGTCTTCAACCTCTTCCACTACAAAATCATTGAAACAATGGATGTGGGATTTGATGAAACCAATGGTTCACAACGAGAGCTCCTGCCAAGCACACTTGATGAAGCTCCTTCCAGTGAATCTATCAAGCTGATGGGAACTGGTGAGATCATGCCCTCTGAAGCACAACCTGAAGAGGAACTTATCATTTCTGCACCAAACCAACCTGAAGACAATGCTCAGACCGAAGACAATCCTCCCAATGATGAAAATGATCAGCATGAGCAAGGTCTTTGTCCAGTTCATCCTCGTGTTGCAAATGAAGTACAAATTGAGAAGATAATTGATAGCATCAACGCACCTGGTCTGCTTACTCGATCAAGAGCAACACAGTTAGCAAATTTCTGTGGGCATTTTTCATTTGTATCAATATCTGAACCCAAGAAAGTTGCTGAAGCCTTTATGGAACCTGAATGGATTCAAGCCATGCAAGAAGAACTTCAACAGTTCAAGCTGAATAATGTTTGGGAACTGGTCAAGCGCTCTGACCCTCGCAAGCATAACATTATTGGCACAAAATGGATATATCGGAACAAACAAGATGAGCATGGTCAAGTCATCAGAAACAAAGCACGTCTTGTGGCACAAGGATGTACTCAAGTTGAAGGAATTGACTTCGACTAAACATTTGCTCCTGTGGCTAGGCTTGAAGCTATTCGCATACTGCTAGCCTATGCTAATCATCACAACATCTTGCTATATCAAATGGATGTGAAGAGTGCATTTCTCAATGGCAAGATTGAAGAAGAAGTGTATGTTGCTCAACCACCTGGCTTGGAAGATCCAAAACATCCTGATATGGTGTACAAACTCAACAAAGCACTATATGGCCTCAAACAAGCTCCTCGTGCTTGGTATGATACAATCAAAGACTTCCTGAAGAGCAAGGGCTTCAAACCAGGATCTCTAGATCCCACACTCTTCACGAAGACATATGATGGTGAACTGTTTGTGTGTCAAATATATGTGGATGACATAATCTTCGGCTGCACCAACCAGAAGTATAGTGATGAGTTTGGATACATGATGCAAGAGCAATATCAGATGTCCATGATGGGTGATCTGAAGTTCTTCCTTGGTCTTCAAATTCGTCAAAAAAGAAATGGCGTCTTCATATCTCAAGAAACATATCTCAAAGACTGCCTAAAGAAGTTCGGCATGCAAGATTGCAAAGGTTACACGACGCCAATGCCAGCCAAGCATCATCTTGGTCCCGACGACAATGGTAAAGAGTTCGATCAAAAGGTATATTGCTCCATGATTGGTTCTTTACTTTACCTATGTGCATCTAGGCCAGATATTATGCTTAGTGTTTGCATGTGTGCTCGATTCCAAGCAACACCAAAGGAATCGCATCACTTAGCTGTGAAGCGAATTCTTTGGTATTTGGCTTACACCCCAACACTAGGATTATGGTATCCAAAGGGCTCAAGGTTTGATCTGGTTGGATTCTCGGATGCTGATTATGCTGGTGACAAGGTGGATCGCAAGTCTACATCAGGCACATGTCATTTTCTTGGTCGATCACTTGTCTGTTGGTCTTCAAAGAAGCAGAACTGTGTATCACTCTCAACTGCTGAATCTGACTACATTGCTGCTGGATCCTGTTGTGCTCAGCTTCTGTGGATGAAGCAAACTCTCAAGGACTATGGCATCAATTTGAAGCAAGTCCCTCTCTTCTGTGACAACGAAAGCGCCATCAAGATAGACAACAATCCAGTTCAGCACTCGAAGACAAAGCACATTGAAATTCGTCATCATTTTCTCAGAGATCATGTCATGAAGAAAGATATTGACATCATTCACGTCAACACTGAAGAACAACTGGCAGATATCTTCACAAAGCCCTTGGATGAGAAAATGTTTTGCAAGTTACGGTGTGAGCTAAATATCTTGGAATCCTCTAATGTCCTGTGATTAGGCACACATCCTAACACGTATGCATGTTGATGACTTAGATGTGCAACACACGAAGTAAGGTATATCTTCAATCAATGAAGACTTACACTCTGTGTGTGAATACATTAACATGGAATTTGACTTTGGAGCGCCACGATAATTGTGCGCCGTGTCTAGGTCTAATACTTCCTATACGGTGGGTAACGCCACCACCAAATTTCTCTGTTTGAAGTGTTTCAATCATGGCGTTACTTTTGCAAAGACTTCGCATTTGGTTTGTCTTCTGTTTCAATTTATCTTCATGATTTTCTGCACTATGATGATTTGATTGCATATATATATATACTGGTGTTCTATCCTCTACAACATTCACTTATAGCTATGTCTTCAAGTTGAATCTTTTGAACTAAGTGAATGTGATCGGACCCTAACCTCTCTATGCTTTCTATCTCAAACTCTATCTGTCCAAATCATATGCATTCTATTGAAGATGTCGAATGTCTTCTCTGCGTCCTAGTCAGCAGAAGACACAGAGACAAACATCAAGTCCTATTTAAATGATTCATCTTTATTGTCGATATCCGGAGAAGCCGGAACGAACATCCGACAAACTCGGCGGGCGTGGGAACGTGGGACAACTCTAAGTATGTTGCATGCTTGCCACGTGTCCCACGGATGTGAACAGACAGGGGTACCTGCGTAATTGCGCTGTGCCGCACACCTACTTATAAATACGTGTCCCCTGCGTAAGGAAATCCTTCTTCCACCTCTCCACCTTGTCAAAACCCTAGCGCCACCGCTAGCTCTCGACGACGCCGGCGACGAAGCGCTTAGCTGCCGCGACTTCTTCGATGCCGTCCTCACGCCGGCCGCGGACATCGTCCTCTCCGCCGTTGCCAAGTTAGGGCATGGTGGGCTGAACTGCTCGGTCTCCTATTCATCCCTTCTAGCAGTTCTTCGTGTGGTAATTATAACTCTATTTTTACCACCTTTTGATCTTCCTAGATTCATCTATTTACCGAAAGTGGTTTCTACCTACTCAATGTTAGATCTATTCTGTGTGCATCTCATAATGCCTAGTCTATTCACTTACATTTCCTATCTAGTTTGATTCCTCACTTGTACTTATTCACAGATCGGTACAAATCTGGAACCAACTCATCTCATATAAGTGAATGTCTTCGCATCATGAGGTCAATGTCTTCAAAGTGATTTGTCTTCAAAATCTTCTGAGAATGCATATGACCTCTTCCCCTTCCCTCGCATCTCTAATGCTGTCACAGATACATGTCCGTGGGAGAATCCCTAGGTTCTCATAGTCTGCATTCGTTTGCAGAATTCTTACAGCAACACATTGATTCTCCTGAAGCCAGCTCCTGTCTGACCAGCAAGCGAAAGCCTTTGAAGCCTTTGAACATATTGAAACCGTTCAGTTTGAAGTTCATGGCTACGGAGATGTCTGTCAGGAAGGGTGGCGGACAGTGTCGTGGGGGAACTTCAAAGGATCTGCCTGATGATCTGGCAAAAATGTATAAAACAGATCCTAAAGAAGATTACAATCAGTGCAAGACTCAAATCCAATGGATTCGACGCTATTGGGCTGAACAGTGGTACAAGTACAAGTTCTTCACCCAGGAGTACACAAAGAAAAATGCTATCAAGAGCCCTTGGGGTGATATTCTCTATCGAGGCCTTCCCCCCAAGAACAAAGCTGAAGCCATTGCGCAAGAATTCTATCCTTGCATGGTCCGTGGACCACAACCTGAAGAAGCCGACTCATCATCATTGCTCTGGTGTCGTGAAGACAATCTCTTCAAGCGCAACCTTCAGTTTGCTAAGGCTTCGGCAGAGGAAAACAAGAAGTCATGGGGATTAGACTTCAATCCTGGCCCCTCTGCTCCCCGTGAGGATGGCACACGTGAAGCTGAAGAAAACAGAATTGGCCCCTTTGCAAACCTTGATGGCCTCAAGTCCCTCTTACGAGCGTTCCAGAAGGAGAAGTGCATCATCAACCAGCTGCTGAAGCCACTCCTGCTGTGAATGTCTCCGAGTCTGAAGCACCAGCTGCTGAAGACAATCCGGCTGCATCATCCGATGAAGAACGACAAGAAGAACATTTCTCTACACCCCCCATTCCTGAGGAAGTTGTTCACGATGTGAACGTGTCTGTGTCTGACCCTCCAGCTCAGCAAGTGGAGGTTGAAAATGTTGAAGCTGCCACCACCAACGATAATGAAGCCGATGACGCTGTCATGGCTGACGCTGATGTGGAGTTTGAACCAACCAGTGTGCCTGAAGCTAATGAGGCCACTGCACCTGAAGCTAATGAGGCAACTGCTCCTGAAGCACCTGTTGTGCAGCCTAAAGCCTCAGTTGCTGCCACTGCTCCCGTTCCGCCACCAAGGCCCTATACAATCGAGCAAGCATACAACCAGGGTGAGCTAATCACAGTAAGATGGCCTGTTCTGGTCCCTCCGCCTAATGTCTCTGGTCCTCAATTTGATTATCACATTGAGCATAGGCCTCAGGTCTAGAAGCCCAAGCCAAGACTGCCAAGGTTCCCAGGTACTGCAAACTCACCAGGGTCTTTCAATGCAAATGGCTTCAAGAGCCACAACACATTCTTTGACAGCTCAAAGAACCCCTACACGAAGCCAAGGATATCATCAGATCGGTTCTGGAGTCATCAGCAGCGAAGCTATTACTCCTATGTTCTGTATGATCAAGGGCGCATTTTCCCTCATATGCACCTCGACACTGTAGCCATTACTAGACTGCCCTGCTTAGAAGAAGCACTTGACTGCTTTCGTGATGCTGGGCTGCTCAGTTTTGTCACAGATAAAGAACACTGGAATGAAGAGCTATTGCTTCAATTCTATGCTACTCTACACATTCACGGCTACAACAGATATATCAAGACATGGGTTCTCGAGTGGATGACAGGAAATGTTCATCATGAAGCCAAAGCTCTGCTTATAGGCCTATCCACTCCCGGAGAACTCTATGAACCTGGTTGTCAAAATCACCGCAATGCTCTGGAAAGCATCTTTCATAAGCCTGAACCCAATATGAGTCAGATGTTGAGCATGATGAAGCCTTTGCCACGTGATGCTGAATATCCAATAGAGTTCTTTGTTGAAGACCTTGAGTATCTGCCACGCACCATATATCACATCATCAGGCGAACTCTATGGCCTATCAAAGGACATTCATCAGCGGCAAAGCTTGAAGGAGCTATGAAGACTTTGGTCTTCTACATTCTCAATGGCATCAGCTTCAATGCGCAAGATTTCTTCATCAGGCAACTGGCTGCATCTGGATTTGATCTGTTTGGTCTGAAGTTTTATGCTCCATGGGTCATGCGCCTCATTAAGCGACACTCATCTGTCAACTATCAACCTTCTGCTCGCAATCATGTGATTTTTCTACCAGAGGTTGATATGTCAGTTGAAGCTATATACCCTGAACCTGCCAAGAAGCCGCTTTGTCTTCAGAATGCCAAGCACCAAAGCTTCACTCAACCCATTGAAGGTGTTCAAGCAGCCACACGAATCTATCCAATGGCTGGCAATACTCGTCTACCTCATCGAGCACCTACTGAAGCCACTGAAAGCACCATTGCCCAAAGGCCTCGGAAGCGTTCTTGCATTCTCAATGACCGAGAACTTCTTGTGGCCCTTCATTAGAAACAGGATAAACATCACTTTTGGCTCAAGAGACAGATGCAAAGCCTCTTGGTGGATGTCAATCGCATTCGTAACATTGCCACCAAGAATGGCTTTGTTGCTCATGAAACTTGCCGGCGATCATGGAAGAGCCTGACCCTGCTTAGTGCTGAAGCAGATCTTCAAGACGATGGCTTCAATGAATGATTCCAGTTTGACTCCACTCCTCCACGGACTGCTGTCCTACGTCGTACTCCATCTCTTAAAGACTCTGAATACTCTTCCTCCGCGGCAACTGTTAATGCCAGAGTGATCGATGACGAAGATGATGCTACTTCACCTCCTCCTACTTCTCAACGCATCAACACTGCACCAAGTTCGTCTGCACCACCAAACGACAACGACAACCCTGCTGCTTCAACTACTCCTCATGAGGACGAGTAGATGCTCTATGTCTTCAAACCTTTTTGGTCATTACTGACAAAAGGGGGAGAAGCGTATGAGTCTGATAGTGTTCAAGCGGGTTCATATGGGCGGTTGCATTATATTTTTGCCTCGTACTTACAACTCTTGCTTTTTAAAACATTTGGTTCTTTGAGTTGTAACACCTAAACTTGATGGTCGTCTGCTACTTCTTTGCTTTACTGTGATGCGATGATAACTTCCGCACTTAGATCATCCCGCAGACGTCCATTTTTCATTATGCATGTCATCCTATATGCTATATCATTTCATGCATGATGAATTATCTTCATAAGTTGAACTGGATCTCCACAAGTACAACCTGCCATGTGCATTTGCATTCCAAAAGCAAAATTACTTATATGCACATCTTCAGGGGGAGCCCTTGCTACTTATGAAGACAATTTCCTATCCTTTACAATTTCACATACTTTATCACTGTTGAAAACTTCAACCATTTTTTCATCAATCACCAAAAAGGGGGATATTGTAAGTGCATCTAGTGCCACCCCTAGTTGGTTTTGGAGTATTGACGACAAAGTTGGTTGAGAGACTAATGCGTTTGTGAGAATTGCAGGATAACGCAGGTAGTGTCCCTCAATGATTTGGTTTACCTACTGGAGATGACCCCTAAAAATGTATGAAGACATTGAGGACAATGGTGGTATGAGAAGATATTCATATTGAAGACTATGACATGAGAAGACATTGCGTGAAGACTATGGAGCGTGAAGACTGTGTGGTTTCGTTGTTTCCTTTTCTTCTTCGTTGAGTCATAGGAACCACCGTACTGTTAAGTGGGTTCCAAGTGAACTAAGTCAGAGTGACTGAAGTGATGCTCAACCCAAATCCTATGTCTTCGAGCGAAGACAATGAGAGCAAATCTTATCCAGAGCTGGATGAGTCAGCTTTGCTTGTAGCCCAAGTAAAGTTGCCATGTGTGTTTGAAATTTGACCGTTGGAACACATGTCAGTTCCTTAGTGACACAGGGTCATTTCGGACAAATCAGGTCGGGTTGCCTTGTGGCTATAAATAGCCCACCTCTACACCATAAATTGGTGGCTGCTCAGAGTTAGTTTACGGCTTTTGTCGTTTTGAGAGCAACCCACCTCGAAGCCTTTGAGAGAGAAATCCTTGGAAGGAAAAAGCCCAAACACCCAGAGCCAAAGAGTGTTAGGCATCACTGAAGTCTTTCTGTCTGTGTGATCTGAAGACTTATTACACTTGAGGACTGTGCACCCTCCAGCCGGTTAGGCGTCGCGTTCTGAGCATCCAAGAGTCATTGTGGATTGCCGGGTGAACGAAGTCTGTGAAGGTTTGGGAGTTTACCTTGAAGACTTACCAGAGTGATTGAGCGAGGACTAAGTGTCCTTAGCTCAAGGGGAATAAGGTGAAGACACGGTCTTCTGAGTTGAATCTCAGCCTCCCTAACCAGACATACAGTTGTCACAACAACTGGAACTGGTCCAACAAATCCTGTGTCTTCAACAAGTGACTGGTTCTATCTCTTCCCTCCTTTACCTTGAGTTTGTCTTCATGAAGTCATTGCTTATCTGTCTTATCTAATTGACTTCATTCCTTGACTACTGTTGTTGATTGGCTTCATACTATCTTCCATCCTGATCCTACTACCTAGCTGCTATTAGTCTTCGTACGTTAGCGCTATTGCATACTTGACTATGGCTTGCCTGTTGTAGTTTATCTTCCGCTGCTTATCAATTAGGTCATTTCTATTGTTTGTCTTTGAAACTTCCACGTTTTGAAGACTTTGATAAAAATCGCCTATTCACCCCCCATCTAGTCGATAACTAGCACTTTCACCTACTCTTTTCAAAGATGCCCGTAAGTTTGTGTTGTCTTGTGATGAATGCCAAAGAATTGGTAATATTATTAGACGTCAAGAAATGCCTACGAACTATTCACTTGTTATGAACCATTTGATGTTTGGGGCTTTGGTTATATGGGACCTTTTGCTTCCTCTAATGGGTATACACATATTCTAGTTGTTGTTGATTACATTACTAAGTGGGTAGAAGCTATTCCAACTAGTAGTGTTGATCATAAAACCTCTATTAAGATGCTTATATAAGTTATTTTTCCGAGGTTTGGAGTCCCTGGATATTTAATGACTGATGGTGATTCACATTTTTTAATCCATGGTGCTTTTCATAAAATGCTTGCTAAGTATGATGTTAATTATAGAATTGCATCTCCATACCATCCTCAGTCTAGTGGTCAAGTAGAATTGAGTAATAGAGAGATTAAATTGATTTTGCAAAAGACTATTAATAGATCTAGAAAGAATTGGTCCAAGAAACTTGATGATGCATTATGGGCCTATAGAACTGCATATAAAAATCCTATGGGTATGTCTCCGTATAAAATGGTTTATGGAAAAGCATGTCACTTACCTCTTGAACTAGAACATAAGGCATATTGGGATATTAAAGAGCTCAATGGTTATTTCAAAGTTGCCGGTGAGAAGAGGCTATTTGACATTAGCTTACTTGATGAACGGAGAACCCATGCCTACGAGAATGGCAAATTGTTTAAAAAAAAGTTAAAAGATGGCATGACAAAAGGACACAAAAGTGTGAGTTTAATGTAGCTGATTATGTTTTGCTATACAACTCTCTATTAAGATTTTTTGCAGGAAAACTTCTTTCTAAATGGGAAGGTCCTTACGTTATCAAGGAGGTCTATCATTCCGGTGCCATAAAAATCAACAACGCCGAAGGCACAAATCCAAAGGTGGCGAACGATCAAAGAATCAAACATTATATCTCAGGTAATCCCATAAATGTTGAAACCAATGTGATTGACACCGTAACCCCGGAGGAGTACATAAGGGACACTTTCCAGAATGTTTTAGATTCCAAAAAGGATTAGGTATGTGGACGGTAAGTAAACTGTCTCCAAAACTGCTCAAATAGCAAATTTTCTCCGTTTTGGAATATTTAAAAAATTAGGAAAATAAGAAGTAGTACGAAGGAGACACGAGGCATCCAAGAGGGTGGAGGGCGCGCCCTACCCCCTGGGCGCACCCCCTGCCTCGTGGCCACCTCGTGTGCCCTCAGGAGTCTGTTTTCTTGCGTGATACTTCTTTTGGTCAGTAAAAACTCATTATATAATCTCCTGAAGGTTTGACCACCGTACCACGATGAAATCCTCTGTTTTTGTTTTGAGTTGTTTCTACAGTAGATTTAGAGCAGGATGTCTTCTCAAGATTCAGTCAGGGAGAGTCGGGTATCTCATCCGACATCGGGGCCAAGAGTAAACAGCAACGCTGACCACTTTGGGACATCAACAGAGGATCAGCTGGAGGCCGACTTGAAAAGGATAGATGCCATGGAGGAGGATCAAGAAGTTACCTCTCGTCTCCAAGCCAAATTCATGATGGAGGAACTTCAAAGCTCAGAAATTCCAAACTCGGTCATCCCTCCCAATGCTAGATTTCTTTCTTATGAAAATATGAAAAAGAGTGTTACTTGTTCTCCGCAGCTATGCAACATTATTGGAGTCCTGGACTAGGGAGTCCTCGGACGTCCGGTCTATTGATGTGGGCCGGACTGATGTGCCTTCAAGATACAAGATAGAAGATTACCTCTCGTGTCCGGTGGGGACTCTCACATGCGTGGATGGCAAGTATAGGTGTTCGGATATTTTATTCCTTTCCGTAAAACCGACTTTGTATAACCCTAAGCCCCTCTGGTGTCTATATAAACCAGAGGGTTAGATTGGAGGCAGGATCACAACATTGCTAGGCTAGCAATCTAGGGTTAGCCGAATCGATCTTGAGGTAGATCAACTCTTGTAACCACTATACCCTCAAATATAATCGAACAGGAGTAGGGTTTTACTCTCATTAAGAGAGCCCGAACCTGGGTAAATACTATGTCCCTTCTCCATTGTTACCATTGATCTTCAGACGCACAACATGGGCCCCCTACCCGAGATCTGTCGGTTTTGACACCGACATTGGTGCTTTCATTGAGAGCCGCTGTATCGTCGACAGAAGGTAACGCTGTTTCCAGGGAGACCTTTCTTCCTGGACAATTGTCAGGGGAAACGAAAACCTATGGGATCAGGGGCGATCCCTTCTACGGTTGGCGGGGAGAGGAGCTGCACGAAGAGTAGGTCTAGCAATCAGTGTGAGGGATTTCTACCCAGGTTCGAGCCACAAAGATGCGTAATACCCTAGTCCTTCTTGTGTGTATATCCTGTGTTCTTGAGCCCTTGAACTAGTTGCGGTCCATGCCTAGTTCAAAAATTCTGAATCCTCTCTCAGTATGCCTCGTGCCTCCTTTTATATGTCAAAGGGGTTGGCACAGTGGCACACAGGAGCTGGAAAGTATCTACAGTGTACATACTTATCGCGGGCATCGTAGGACAAACGCATTTAATGCGATGCCTATGTGCCTTTTCACTTTATCGGGGACGTTAACAGAAGTCGTCTCGCCCATCGCCGCCCTTCCTTGCCTTGACACGCGTCCAGGCTGACAAGGCATGTAGTGCCATGCTGGCTAGCTAGCTGCTATGTTAGCACGGTGTAGAGACTCCACAAAGATCTGGATGCCACCATGCAGGCGTCTACCTAGTTGGCAAGCTGGTTATCGCACTAGAGTGGTGGTGAAGTGGCAAAACCTTGTCTGGTGCGGGCCTGTTTGCGGCCCTGCAATCGTCCCCGGCAAGGCTTGCCGGGGGCTTCACGGTTGTCCCCGGCAAGGGTCTTGCTGGGGGTCTTCGTCTTCTGGTCCCACGTGGACCTGTAGGCTATAAATCTTCACAAAGGTCTGCATGCTACTTTGGACGCGCCCCCTGAGCCTTGGCCTTGACGTTTTTGATGGTGTCAAAGCTCTCAGTCCTCAAGGGTGATGGCCTTTCTGGTACTTCGCAGGTCATCCCGGCATGGAGCTTTCCGGGGCTACGCAAGCCGCCCGCGAAAGGATGTTGACGGGGGAGGTCCATCTTGTCTTCCGCTCCTTGTTCACTATAATGAGTATCTATCTTGTTAGTTTCGTGTTCTGTCTTCTACTGCCTACCAGGCCCTGCGGCAGGTGTGGCTATGACTGCCCGTGCACAAGTAAGGGGTACAGAAAAGCCCATATTTTTGTACACCGACAGGAGCCCCCAGGCTTGGGCCACACATAAGCGCAAGGAGTAGTTGGGCCAGGCCCAAAGCGGTGCGCGGGCATGCGTGGCGGTGACTTAACTTCCACGATCTTTTCGCTAGTTGCACTTCCCCATGATCAGCGTGGAGGGTGTGACGTGGGGGTCGTGCGTGGGACGGTCGTAGCACACTTGCGTCATCTTGAAGTGGATAGTAAATAGGCGGCCCGCGCTTCCCTCATAAAAAAGAGGAATTCATAGGGGCACTCACTACAAAAAAATACACTTCCGTGATGATACGTGTTTGTCATAGTAGGTCACATTTTCTGTCATGCATGTACATCATGACGATTTTATGACAGAATCAAGATAGTGATACCTGTGATGTCGTAGAAGTGTCCCATGACATTACCAAAATTATCATCACGGAAGTTGTCGGTGTTCTGGGAACAGGGGTACCCAGACTTGCCTGCCTGTGGCCTGCGGCATGGCTCAAGGAGTGGCCCAATACGGCCCATCTTCATCGACACAAGCTCAATACCCTCGCGAGGGGCCAAGCCTCGCGGGGGGGGGGGGATGACAGGAAGCTTCCTCAGGCACGGCCTCATCAGGCTGGCTCACGAGGAGGTGGAGAGATCAAGGCAGGGTACCTCACGAGGTGCCCATGACGCAAGCCATGACGACCAAAGCCAGGCGGGCGCCAGGTGGGCGCCAGCCTACGCAGAGTCCTTGTTTCCTCTTTGGTGCAAAGGGAGCAAGCGCAGGCAAGAGTATCAAGCAAAGGCAACCATTTCGGTGCAACAAGACCAAGACCAGCAGAACGGCAGGATGGAGGTCATCGTGGAGCCCAAGCCGGCGTGACCGCCAGAGCCTTTGGCAGGCGAGGATCGACTTTAGTCAGGATAAGTGTACTAGATGTTCCCCTTCAAAATGGCTAATTTTTCATGCCCTTCCCGCTCAATATTTGGGAAGAGGCCCAGGGCCTCACTCTATAAATAAGGCTAGCCACCATAGTATAGAGGCATCTGAAGATCGAGCGGTTGATCCCTAGCTAGAACCACCAACGCAAGAACACCCCTCGCGAGGTAGTTCTTCCTTGTATTGTTCATCATCAGCCCCTAAGGCAATCCACCACACCACAAACTAGAGTAGGGTATTACACCACAATGGTGGCCCGAAGTAGTATAAACCTCGTGTCCCTTGTGTTGTTCTTTGTGTAGTTTAGATCCTTCCGAGGCGCCGAGACATAGGTAGGTAGGAGGTGTGATCTCCGCGTGCACCCCAGAGTTCGAACCTAGAGGATCTGCCGGAACCCGAAATCCGACATTTGGCGCGCCAGGTAGGGGTGCACCGGAATCCGCCTTCTGCCGCCTTGTTTTTCGCCGTCCCTCGCATCCATGTCAGACGCTCGTCGAGCCCGTGCCAAGCGCAGGGCCGCTCTTGCCACTCGCGTTGCCCAGACGGCCCCCGTTGGCGGGTGCCGCCGTCGTTCCCCATCGCCTTCCATCAACGCCGCCATCGGCCCGGTGGGGAACGAGCAGCAGGCGTCGTCTTTGCATCCTTCGGTGCAGCGAGAAGGCTGCACTGCCACCCCATCGCTGACTCCAGCCGGTTCCTCGTACCACGCCCGTCGCGCTCCTACGGACGCGCACGCCGTGCTCCTGGCGTGGGAACTCCTGCACTACCGTCCCGTTGACGACCTCTACGACGAGTGGCTCACCCGCATCACCGAGCTCGTCAGCGCTGCTGGGGGCTCCCCTGCTCCGTCCCTCTCGCTGCACCACGCCCCGCCTTGCGCGGGCGAGGAAGCTCCGGGGTCACCCCAGCCGCCTCTCCCTCAAGAAGGCGCCCTGGCCCCAAGGCGCGTGGCCCCTGGACGGAACCTGCTCCGTCCGGCACCAGCGCAGCAAGAGAAGAGCTGCCAAGAGATCCCTCATCCCTAAGAAGCTGCCCTGGCGCTCCTCGTGCCGGCCCGTCATGACCGCGCTCCTGCTCCTGCGCGCCAAGACCCCGCGCTGCTCCTGGCGGCAGCGCACGGAGACTTCCAAGATCAATCCCTCCGTCACCCGAGGCCTCCCGTGGCCACTGCAAGATGCCGCGCCTTCACCGCCGAGCTGCACGGCATGGCCTTGCCGGGCAAGTTCAAGCCAGATTTTCCCCCACGCTACGACGGCACGGCCGACCCTGCAGAGTTCCTCCAGCTCTATGAGCTGGGCATCGAAGCTGCCAGCGGGGACGAGAAGGTCATGGCAAACTAGTTCCCCATGGCGCTCAAGGACGGTGCCTGCACCTGGCTCCTGAACCTGGCTCCTAGCACGATTTCCTCCTGGGACGAGATGTGCACCCGGTTCATCGCCAATTTCCAAGGCACATGCGACCGGCCCCCGACCATGAGCGACTTGCGCCGCATCAAGCAGCAGCCAGGAGAGACCCGGCAGAAGTTCATCCAGCATTTCAACAACGCTCGCCTCAAGATCCCCAGGGTGTCTGAAGAGGCCATCATCTCAGCCTTCTCCGACGGTGTGCGTGACGTCAAGATGAAAGAAGAGCTTGCGATCCATGAAGACCTGTGCACCTCCCTTGAGCTGTTCAACTTGGCAACCAAGTGCGCTAGGGCTGAGGAAGGACGCCTTTCCCTCCTCGAGCTGCCTGCTGCCGACCCAGAAGAGAAGAAGCCCAAGGTCAAGGACATGAAGCGCAAAGGGGCGACCGTGCTTGCAGTAGAACCGGACACCAAGCAGGGAAGGGCTCAACCTGAGTCATCCAAGGGCATCCAGTACTGTGTGTACCATGACCTCCACACCCACAACACCAATGAATGCCAAGAGCTCCGGGCCGTGTGGGACGTGCGCGCCGTCCGACGCCCCGAGCGCAACGATCGGGGCTATGGCCAAGGAGGAGGAAGAGGTGGAGGACGATGGGAAGACCGTGGCCCTCGCCAAGGGTGGCGCGACCGACCTCGCAAGGACCGCTGGCAGGACCAGCCTCGCGAGGGATGCTGGAGGGATCAGCCTCGCGAGGATCGTCCGCAAGGCAATGCGGGCCTCCCTCCTCTGCCACCGCAGCCAAGGAGGAACGAAGACAATCATCAGGATGAGGGGGATGGGGGCTTCCAGGAGCCGCACGCAATCGCTTGCGTCTTGGGCGGAGCTCAAGCCCCAGCCTCTCAGCGCATCTTCAAGCAATTTGCTCGCGAAGTGAATGCAGTCCTCCCCAAGCTCGAAGCCACGCGCCCCCTCAGGTGGTCAGCATGCGCCATCACGTTCAGCTTAGCGGATCAGCTCAAGTGTGCAGCCACAGCCAGAGTCCTCCCGATGCTTTGCTCCCCGATCATCAGCAATGTGCAAGTCACCAGGACCCTCATCGATGGCGGGGCAGGGCTCAATGTCCTGTCCGTCGAGACATTCAACAATCTCCAAGTGCCATACAACCAACTTCAGCCAACCAAGCCTTTCTTAGGAGTCATCGATGGTTCCACATTCTCGATAGGGCAGGCCCGCCTTCCTGTCACCTTCAGGAAGCACGACAACTACCGCACTAAGCTCATTGACTTTGACATCACGCACATCCGCCTGCCGTACAATGCCATCCTCGGGTACCCAACTCTGGCCAAGTTCATGGCCGTGACTCATCATGGTTACAATGTCCTCAAGATGCCAGGAAGTGGTGGAGTCATCACAGTGGCTTGTGAAGAGAGAGAGATGCAGTGTGTTCTTTGGAGCGTGCCTTTCAAGCCGCATCAATTGAAGACCCAGATCACAGGAGCGGAAGGCTTCCCGAGGCAGTCCCTAAGAAGAAGAAGGCATCGCCTGGTCAAAACCCTCAGGAGGCAAGCCCCTCAGAGTCCACGCCCGTTTCGAGGGCGCCTCCTTCTGTCGCATAGGAAGGTGTGCCCGGCGCCCTCCTCGAGCAAGGCTCGGGGGCTCTCTCCTGGAGGGCCATCGACTTTGCTAAGATCACGAGGGAGGCACTCAGGCACCACTTGGAGGCGTGTTTGAAAGTACGTTTCCCTCAGACAGGAGCAAGACAAGGAGGGCCAAACCCACAGGAGTTCGTTAGCGAGATCATTCAGGAGCTGCTGGAGTCAAGAGTCATAAGTGGCAGCCGCCGCTTACCCGCCGTAGCTCCCCATCCGGGCGAGGATGGTGGGCTACGTGTCTGCATCGACATACCAGGACTCAACCGAGCCGCCTCTCAGGAGCGCCTCTGGCCCTCGCGTGTGGGACGCTGCGAAGGTCCACCTCACAGCTATGTTTGCATGCCTTATGGCTTGCCGAATGCGGCAGCTGTGCGCCAGCGCCTCATGAGGAGCATCCTGGAGGCCCAGGCGGCCAGGCATTCCGCAGTCCTGGCAGAGATGGAGATGGTCCGCGAGGAGCCACCAGCGCCTCCGGAGCCTCCCGGGGCTCCTGTGCCTGGGGGCTCATGACGATTGGCTTCCGCAGCACACGACGTCTCTACTTCAGCATCCCTTCATCTTCAACACCATCAGGTGACATCTTTCGAGTTTCATTTTTCAGCTGGGAGCGCCCTCGGGGCTGCATCATTCCCAGGCCGCGTGGGTCCGTCCCTGCGGCATGTCCCCCTTTTGTTCATGTTTTTAGCTTGCTTTGTTGGGGGCGCCCCTCGGGCTGCATCATCCCCAAGACACTCGGGCCTGACCCAGCGGTATTTTCCTTTTTCTGCACCTATCTAAATGGATTTGCTCCTTCATGCTTAACGTGCCCGACTTAATCGCCCGCTCGATTGACACCAACTTATGGAGCTGCTCCCTAACGGCACGACGCTTGTGCATGTGTCTGTCCCTGCAACGCCGATAGACCTGAGTGGCTGAGCTCTGGCCGTGGCAGCCCCGCAAGGCGCCACCTCACCAAGCCCTCAGTGCCCTCGTCACCCTTCCAGAGCGACCAGCAGCTGGCTGGCAATTGTAACGACAATGCTCGTTTTCCTTGTGGTGAGCTTGCAGGATATCTGTAAGGAGCAACGTCGGGGGAGGCCTTTGCGGCGTCTCCTTCCCTCTCGACCGCGCGAACCGCTTGCACGTTAAAGGGGGGCGCCTGATCATCGCGACTCATGGGCTCTTACTGGCCCTCCAGCCCTCACCTCCTGGCCTTGTCCATGGCATCGCGACCTGACATACCAGCAACGGCTGAGCTCGCTCGAGGGCCGGGACCCGAGGACATAGAGCATAAAGGGGAGTAAGGGAAAGGGGGAAGAGGCTCGCGAGGACCCTGCCCAGCAACTCCTCAGCTACCGACGCATGGACCTGGCGCCGCACCAAGGAAAGGTTTCACACTCTCGAGATAAGTCATCCACTGGAGCTACTAACTATCGCAACACCGACCTTGTGCCTAATGCAGCTCCGTGTTGGCAACGTTGCGCTCCTTTCTCACCGAGCGATGGCTGCTTGAGCGCCAAAGGGGACCTCCTGAGCATCGTGACTCAGGGGCTCTTACTGGACCTCAGACCGCTCACCTCCTGGCCTTGACCACGGCATCGTGACCTGGCATACCAGCGACGACTGAAGCTTGCCTTGGGACCGGGACCTGTCGGCGCACAGCATCAAGCCCTCGCAAGGTTAGAAAGGAGGGACTAAGCTAAGACGGGATAAGCATCCCACACTGCTTCACGATGAGGATCATATTAACAAAAGGAACTACAGGCAACTTACAAGCCCCCACGGGGTGTGTTCTTGGCTCCTCGCAGGGACCGAAGACATGTATCCTAAGGAGTCCTAACTACAGGGACCATGCCGGCAGACGCCATCATCAAGAGTGGGCCACGCAAGGCCAGCGCCAGCCTCATCCAGATCCGCCACGTCGACTGCCGGGCGCGCCGGCCCTGCTTCGGGCACGGCGCGAGCTCGGAGGCTCATAGCTGTCGTCGCTTGTCGCCGGGGTCAGGAAGAGTCTGGAAGAGTCGCTGGACCCTCCAAGACTTTTCAATTCGTGCAGTTGCCGAGGCATCGTTGGGGAGCGGGGATGCCCATGTCCAATCAACCGCCACGCGGCGCCCAAGGCTGCAGGCTGTTGGGGCCCGCGGCGCTTCGCACTTGCCCCTTCACTTCTCGGCTAAGCCAAGTCCAGGTGCGCCTTGGGCCCGGGGGATACTGTCGGTGTTCTAGAAATGGGGGTACCCAGACTTGCCTGCCCGCGGCCTGCAGCGTGGCTCAAGGAGTGGCCCAGTATGGCCCATCTTCATCGACACAAGCTCAAGACCCTCGTGAGGGGCCAAGCCTCGCGGGGGGGGGGGGGGGGATGACAGGAAGCTTCCTCAGGCACGACCTCATCAGGCTGGCTCGCGAGGAGGCGGAGAGATCAAGGCTGGGTACTTCACGAGGTGGCCGTGACGCAAGCCATGACGACCAAAGCCAGGCGGGCGCCGGCCTGCGCAGAGTCCTTGTTTCCTCTTTGGTGCAAAGGGAGCAAGCGCAGGCAAGTCTATCAAGCAAAGGCAACCATTTCGGTGCAACAAGACCAAGACCAGCAGAACGACAGGATGGAGTTCATCGTGGAGCCCAAGCCGGCGTCACCACCAGAGCCTTTGGTAGGCGAGGACTGACTTTAGTCAGGATAAGTGTACTAGATGTTCCCTTTCAAAATGGCCAATTGTTGGCGCCGTTCCCGCTCAATATTTGGGAAGAGGCCCAGGGCTTCGCTCTATAAATAGGGCTAGCCACCATAGTATAGAGGCATCTGAAGATCGAGCGGTTGAACCCTAGCAAGAACCACCAATGCAAGAACACCCCTCGCGAGGTAGTTCTTCCTTGTATTGTTCATCATCAGACCCTGAGGCAATTCACCACACCACAAACTAGAGTAGGGTATTACACCACAATGGTGGCCCGAACTAATATAAACCTCGTGTCCCTTGTGTTGTTCTTCGTGTAGTTTAGATCCTTGCGAGGCGCCGAGACATAGGTAGGTAGGAGGTGCAATCTCCGCGTGCACCCAGAGTTCGAACCTAGAGGGTCTACCGGAACCCGAAATCCGACAGAAGTGTCCACTTCCATGACGATAAATGCCACATCATGGAAGTGCTTTCGTCAAGGGTGATCGACATGTGGCATCCACCATAACGGCTCGCCGTTAAGCTATCGGGTCCGGTTTTGGATCCGATAACCCGCTAAAGCCACGACCAATGCCCATTTTCCACGTGTAAAATTGTCATTGGCCGACAGAACCACGTGTCAGCTCCGCATTGGCACATGTGTCACTCATCCACTGGTCCAGATGCGCCTATGATATGTTGACATGTGAACGGGCCCAAAAGTGGCCCATAAAGTTTAAATGGGCCATCCCAACTAAAGGCCCACAAGATGTAGCAGACCATAATGGGCCGGACCAGCTAAAGGCCCATAAGATTTTGCAGACCATAATGGGCCGGCCCAGCTAAAGGCCCACAAGATTTTGTAGACCATAATGGGCCGGCCCAGCTAAAGGCCCAACATTCTCAGTTAAGGCCCGTACGGCTAGTGTCAAATCGTCCCGTCAATGACCCGTCCTAAACTTGTCATCATCGCAGCCCAC
The DNA here is from genome assembly GCF_018294505.1 of Triticum aestivum. Classification (NCBI taxonomy): domain Eukaryota; kingdom Viridiplantae; phylum Streptophyta; class Magnoliopsida; order Poales; family Poaceae; genus Triticum; species Triticum aestivum. The sequence continues at coordinate 93,355,905 of NC_057795.1, read as the reverse complement.
GGTCACTTCTGGCCCGTTAACAATCTGCTAAGTATTTGGGCAGAATTACGGCCTGGTGTATTTCCGGCCTGTTAATGGTCCTGCTTCATTTGGGCCCATTTATAGGCCATTGAAACTTTCGGCCCACAAACGACCGTGAAGGATTTGGGTCATATTCAGCCATGTTTGACATTCGGCCTATTAGAGGCCCACTATAGATTTGGGCCACTTTCAGCCTGTTGTGATTTTTGGCCTATTAACGTCGGATGAAATCCATGAGCTATATGTGGCCCAACGTCACATCAGGCCTATTAACGGCCCATATAAAAATGACACTAATCAAGCCCGACCGAACTTCCGGCCTGTTAAAGTCCCGTGTAGTACGTCGGCGCATTTACGGCCCGTCCGAATTTCGGCCTGTGAACGATCCACATTGTAAATGGCCACCATTTCGGCCTGCCAAGACCAGTGGGTTATTTGGCACAATCAGGGCCCAATCTCACTCTCGGTCTATTAAAGGCCCATGTTTCTTGTGGGCTCGAGATATTTACACCTGTAAATGGCCTATTGTTACTAAGGGCCCAAATTATGTTTATGCCTATTAAAGGCCCACTATGGGCACATGCCTACTAGAAAAATATGAAAGCTTATGCTGATTTAGGCCAAGATATTTTTAGTGGGGTACATGCAAATTTCGGCCCATAATAATTTTTAGCCCAATTGGAATGGGCCCGACGAATGTTGGCATGTTGGGCTCCTACGAAGCTTTCGGATGAATACATTACTAAGATAAACCTACACTATACAAAAATAACGTCACAATTAGTGCAGCCTTTGGCAGCAACATAAATGATGTATCACAACAAAATAAAATCGAACCATACAAAAAAGGCATGTTGGCATAAAGTTTACAGTCCTTGCAGATAAAAGAACAGAAGCACATATCATTTGACCTGAGTGCTAATGTTTCAGGTTTTAGAATATGATGGAGCAACACGATCTTCACCTTTTTTCCGCCATTGCTCTTGAACAACGAAGCGAATGTCTGATAGTCTGGTTTCAAAACCATTCATATCTTGATGACATTTGTCAACCACTATTCTTGTTTCTGTAACGACGTCCATTAGGGATTGGACTTGTGTCCAGAGCACAAATATATCACTCTGTCTAGCCGGGAGATTTTGTTCAGTAGGCGATTTCGACGAGGTTACCTTGACAACCAACCCACAATTACGCAGGAAGGTGCTTTTTGCACTGTAGGTGGAGAAATACTGACGCACTGCAACAAGAGGTGACATTGTGCCTGTGGTAGCCTCGTCACCTTCAGGTGGTTGTGTCTGTTCAATCATTTGTTCCATAGCTTCCTGAAAGTTTGAACTTATAGATTAGTGTACTAGATAAGTTACTAATGAGACAAAAACAAACAAAGTAGGTTACACGTTTATACATAACTTATTTTGGTGAACTACTGTAATACATTAGCATGTATTGTAGTGCCAACTACATAATAAAATCACTTTCGGAACATATGTCCATGTAACATGCCTACTATATTGTCTATTTCCTCACATTCGTTGACTTATAAGGATAAAGAGACATGGTTTAAAGTAGGATGAACATAGTATGACATCATTCATATCATGGGCAAACAGATATACAACAAACAAGCTATTTTTATCATTGTGTGCGCATGTGAACATCACAACTAGATTACAGATCAAGACCAAAAGAATATCCTTCATCTCTTTTAGACCATGTAAGGTGAAATGATACGTTAAGGAAACTATGTATAAAAGTGAACAGAGTAACTGACATTGGCTGCAAACCAAGCAGTTAAATGAAAACATCATAATACCAATCAGTTGAAAGGTAGGAGGAGTAAGAACTTACAACAGCGGCTTGAACTGGTGTGCTCAAGCCCTTCATCTTGCTGGTGTGGCAATCGTTGAAGATTTGTACTGCATTCGGTTCAGGTTCTTTTTGATCCGCACGAGCTTTCCTTTGTATTTGGAACAACTCAATATAGGTATGACAATATGACACAGAAAAAAGAAGGAAGTAGGAGCTATTTACAAGAGCCTCGCAGTGTGCAATATAGCTACGAGATCCTGTTGTCTATTGGAATTTCAATTTAGAACGGTTGGTCTTGTTCTTCAAACAGTTAGCCCAGAAGAAGATGCACTTGTAAGGCACATACATAAATACAAGTTCAATATGTGGTCTGATCAAATACATACAGCCTACCTGATACGTTGGATCAGACCAGTGTTTAACAAGGGCTGTCCAGTCTTCATCTGTAATATATTCCACTGGAGATGTTTGGGCGATTTCATTGTTAGACTTGCCTTGAAAGTGAGATTTTCTAAGGTGGTACCGATACTGTCGCAGAGCATACTGAAAACATGAGTGCGTGCTTCTTTAGCTGCATCATCTTTTAGATCCAACTTGAACCTCATCTGTTGAAAAAATAATGTTGGTCTTATTAGGAGGAAGCTAGAAAGTATGGGACAGAGCAAGACAATATTACTAATTGCGATGAATAACATTACTTATGGATAAATGGTCAAGGAAGGTGTTAAACTGGGTATTGTCTTTCTAATTCCTGTACTGGATCCACATCGGGAGGATATGTGCATGACACCTAACGATAACGGCTGCCTCTGATACTAACTTGGCTGACTTTGTAGCATCATGTGACCTTTTTAAACCTGCCACAAAATGGATCTCCATTCTCCTGCCTTTAGATTTTGTTAACCTGTCAAGCATTATCCCTAATGTCTGTTTCTGCTTGCGCCGTGGTGCTAGTTCAACAATGAATATGGAAAGTGTTAGTCTAGATCAAACTATGAGAGTACATATAAAGGAGCATGCAACTGCAACTTGACTCGGTTAGGTACCATCTTGGTGTTGATTCTCATGAGGTTCGTCCGATCTTGCCAAGTCCAGTTGTGTCAGCAGTGCTTCGGAAGTAGTGTTAGGTGTGAAGGCAGCTTGTGAACTGGCCAGTTCCGGAGCAAACGAATGAGTAACTCGTTGAGATGCTGGTACAATTGAAGCAGATGCTGCAGCTGGTGGAGCAGGTGACACTGTGTTTGTAGATTTAGCCGGTGGACTTGGACCTTCTACTGCACTATAAGTACCACCAGAATCTCGAGGGCAGATCCTTTTCCATTTCACCCGACGAGTAACACCATTCCCTACTATATTCTTTTCCTTACTCTTTTCTACTTTGCCATGTCATGCCATACCCACAACACAAAAGAATAAAACCGCTCTTGAGAACTCATTGATGCATGATACAGACAAGCAATACTTTGATGTAAGACAACCGTATGAGGATGGAATATGTAAGAAAAACAGGACAACGTGACATATTCACAGCTATGATGTGTAAACTAAGCAGAAGGTTTTTAAAGAAAATAGAAGTAATGCAAGCTAGACACCATATGAAAGATGCAACCAATATTAGTCTGCCAAGTTAAAAGTGTCTTATGATAGGTGGCAATTTGAAAAATTAGAAGCAGTACAATGTAGAAATCAGTGCAAGATGCAACCACTATCAAACTGCCATGTTAAAAGCGTCCAATCATGAGTGACTCATGCGGGATACACAACATCAGTACTTTGATGTAAGAACATGGAATGACAGATAGATGAAGTGTATTCTAGACACACAAGGCCATGTCATATGCATATGTATAACTTATAAACTCAAAAGGTGCAATTTAATCAAAATATAAGAAATATAGGCTAGACAACAGATGCAACATGAAACCAATTATCACACTGTCAACTTAGAGCAAGCACCTGCGATGGTGGAGTACGGGAGATGAACTCATCATGTAGACTTGGGACTTCAACTCCATTAGCAGTAGCAGTGGAAAATCTAGAGAGTCTCTGTTTGCGTCGGTGCGGAGGACCACCAACATCCCCTAACTTACTCTTTTCCTTCCTATTTTCTGATATTGCCTTATGCAGTCAAATCCACAAGAACATGAATAAAATAAACTCTGCATAACTGGTTGATGCATGATATAGACGAACACTACTTTGATGTAAGGAAAGTGCAGGATAGGAGGATGGAATATATACAAAAAAAGATAGCATTGCATATTCACACGTACGATAGGAGGATGGAATATGTATGAAAAAACAGTAAGCAGAAGGCATTTCAACAAAATTAGAAGAAATGAAAGCTAGGCACCATATGAACATGCAACCAATATCACTCTATTAGGTAAAAAGTGTCTCATCATAAGTGCCATTTCAAGCAATTAGAAGCATTACAAGCTAGAAGACAATGCAAGATGCAACCCACATCACAGTTCCAAGTTAAATGTGTCTTATGGGTAAGTGATCGTTCCAGGTATAAGTTGTATGCTACGCAGATGCAATTCGACATAATCTGAAGCAATACAAACTAGACATCATACGGAACATGCAACCACATATAACAGTTCCAAGTTAGAGCAAGCACCTGTGATGGTGGAGTAAGGGAGATGTGCTCATCAAGTACACGTTTGTCCTAGAAACAGGAACACGTGTCATATTCACAAGCATTATTTGTAAAGTAAGCAGATGCAATTCAACAAAGTTAGAATCAATACAAGCTAGACATCATACGCAACATGCAACCACATATAATAGTGCCAAGTTAGAGCAAGCACCTGTGATGGTGGAGTAGGGGAGATGTGCTCATCATCTACACAGCTACGTTGACTATCCGACCTTGCGTTGTCTTGCGAATCTTGTTGGGAGGATGGCGGAGTAGAATCTGTAGAGACCCCCTATTTGAGTTGCTTCGAAGGACCACCATTATCCACTGCCGTACTAATTTCCTTCAGCTGTAATGATTTTGCATTGGGAAGTCAAATCGATAAGAAAAAGGACTAAAATTTGCTCTTCAAAACTCATTCATGCATGATACTGACAAACACTACTCGGATGAAAGGCAAACACATGATGCAAGGGGAATATGTATGAAAAACAGGATGGCATGACATATTCAGACCTATGATGTGGTAACTAAGCAGGAGGCATTTCAACAAATTAGAAGCACTACAAGCTAGACACCATATGAAAGATGCAACCGATGTCACTCTACCAAGTTCAAACTGTATGGTGTTTCAACAAATTAGAAGTAGTACATGCTAGAAATCATATGCAAGACACAACCAATATCAAAGTGGCGACTTAAAGGTGCCTTATCATAAGTGACTGATGCGGGATATGCAAGAACAGTAGTTTGATGTAAGAACATGGTGTGATCAGATTTAGTATGTTCTAGAAATAGGAACACATGTCATATTCATAGGCATTATGTGTAAAGTAAGCATATGCGATTTCACAAAGTTAGAAGCAATACATGCTAGACATCATACGCAACATGCAACCACATATAATAGTGCCAAGTTAGAGCAAGCACCTGTGATGGTGGAGTAGGGGAGATGTGCTCATCATCTACACAGCTACGTTGACTGTCTAGCCTTGCGTTGTCTTGCGAATGTTGTTGGGAGGATGGCGGAGTAGAATCTGTAGAGACCCTCCATTTCAGTTGCTTGGAAGGCACACCATCATCCAATGCCTTACCAATTTCCTTCCGCTTTATTGATTTTGCATTGTGAGGTCAAACCGACAAGAATAAGGAATACAACTCGCTCTTCAGAACTCATTCATGGATGATACTGATGAACACTACTCTGATGAAAGGCAAATTCAAGATACGAGGATGAAATATGTATGAAAAACTGGACGGCTTGACTTATTCACACCTATGATGTGGTAACTAAGCAGAAGGCACTTCAACAAATTAGAAGCACTTCAAGCTAGACACCATATGGAAGGTGCAATCAATATCACTCTGCCAAGTTAAAACTGTGTCGTCATAGGTGGCGTTCATCAAACTAGAAGCACTACATGCTAGAAATCATATTCAAGACACAAACCAATATCACACTACCAACTTAAATGTGTCCCATCATAAGTGACTGATGCAGGATTGCTACTTCTTGAGCATGCGTTGGTTTTCCCTTGAAGAGGAAAGGGTGATGTAGCAAACTAGCGTAAGTATTTCCTTTATTTTTTAGAACCAAGGTATCAATCCAGTAGGAGACGACGCACAAGTCACCTAGTACCTGCACAAACAATCAAGAACCTTGCAACCAATTCGATAAAGGGTTTGTCAATCCCTTCACGGTCACTCGCAAAAGTGAGATCTAATAGAGATAATAAAATAAATATTTTTTGGTATTTTTTTGTATAGATTGGAAAGTAAAGATTAAAAATTTGTAAACGAGATGTGATATAATGGAAAAGAGATGTAATATAATAGGAAAGAGACCCGGGGGCCATAGGTTTCACTAGCGGCTTCTCTCAAGATAGCATGTATTGCGATGGTTGAACAAATTACTGCCGAGCAATTGATCGAAGAGAGCATAATTATGAAGATATCAAAGGCAATGATCATGAATATAGGCATCACGTCCGTGTCAAGCAGACTGAAACGATTCTGCATCTACTACTATTACTCCACACAACGACCACTATCCAGCCTGCATCTAGAGTATTAAGTTCATAAGAACGGAGTAACGCATTAAGCTAGATGACATGATGTAGAGGGATAAACTCAAGCAATATGATATAAACCCCATCTTTTTATCCTCGATGTCAACAATACAATACATGCCTTGCTGCCCCTGCTGTCATTGGAAAAGGACACCGCAAGATTGAACCCAAAGCTATGCACTTCTCCCATTGCAAGAAAGATCAATCTAGTAGGCCAAACTAAACCGATAATTCAAAGAGACTTGCAAAGATATCAAATCATGCATATAAGAATTGAGAGAAGAATCGAATAATATTCATAGATAATCTTGTTCATAAATCCACAATTCATCGGATCTCGGCAAACACCGCAAAAGAGTATTACATCGAATAGATCTCCAAGAACATCGGGGAGAACTTTGTGTTGAAAATCAAAGAGAGAGAAGAAGCCATCCAGCTAATAACTATGGACCCAAAGGTCTATGGTAAACTACTCACGCTTCATTGGAGAGGCTATGGTGTTGATGTAGAAACCCTCTGTGATCGAATCCCCCTCTGGAAGATCACCAGAAAAGGCCCCAAGATGGGATCTCATGGGTACAGAAGGTTATGGCGGTGGAAAAGTGGTTTCGTGGCTCCCCCTGGTGTTTCTAGGGTATAAGAGTATATATCGGTGAAAGAAGTACGTCGGTGGAGCTATGAGGGGCCCACGAGGGTGGGGGCGTGCCTTCCTGCCTCGTGGCCTCCTCGTGGCGTTCCATACTTCTACTCCAAGTCTTCTGGTTTGCTTTCGGTACATGAAAGATCATTGCGAAGGTTTAATTCCGTTTGGACTCCGTTTGTTATTCATTTTCTGCAAAACTCTAAAAGAGGAAAAAACAGAAACTAGCACTGGGCCTCCGGTTAATAGGTTAGTCCAAAAAATAATATAAAAGAGCATATTAAAGCCCATTAAACATCCAAAACAGATAATATAATAGCATGGAACAAAAAAAAATTATAGATACATTGGAGACGTATCAAGCATCCCCAAGCTTAATTCCCGCTCCTCCTCGAGTAGGTAAATGATAAAAACATAATTTTTGATGTGGAATGCTACCTAGCATATTTATCAATGTAGTTTTCTTTATTGTGGCATGGATGTTCAGATCCCAAAGATTCAAGACAAAAGTTTAATATTGACATAAAAATAATAATACTTCGAGCATACTAACAAAGCAATCATGTCTTCTCAAAATAACATGGCCAAAGAAAGCTATCCCTACAAAATCATATAGTCTGGTTATGCTCTATCTTCATCACACAAAGTATTTAATCATGCACAACCCCGATGACAAGCCAAGCAATTGTTTAATACTTTTGATGTTCTCAAACTTTTTCATTCTTCACCCAATACATGAGCGTGAGCCATGGAGATAGCACTATAGGTGGAATAGAATGGTGGTTGTGGAGAAGACAAGAAGGAGAAGATAGTCTCACATCAACTAGGCGTATCAATGGGCTATGGAGATGCCCATCAATAGATATCAATGTGAGTGAGTGGGGATTGCCATGCAATGGATGCACTAGAGCTATAAGTGTATGAAAGCTCAAAAGAAAACTAAGTGGGTGAGGGAGTACTGGATAAGGGGGTATCCGGACAGCCGGACTATGTACTTTGGCCGGACTGTTGGACCATGAAAATACAAGATAGAAGACTTCGTCCCGTGTCCGGATGGGACTCTCCTTGGTGTGGAAGGCAAGCTTGGCGATTCGGTTGTAGATCTCCTCCTCTGTAAACCGACCCTGTGTAACCCTAGCCCCCTCCGGTGTCTATATAAACCGGAGGGTTTAGTCCGTAGGGATCAGAATCTTCATTATCATCAACAATCATACCATAGGCTAGCTTCTAGGGTTTAGCCTCTCCGATCTCGTGGTAGATCCACTCTTGTAATACTCATATCATGAAGTCAGTCAAGAAGGAAGTAGGGTATTACCTCCATCGAGAGGGCCCGAGCTTGGGTAAACATCGTGTCCCCAGCCTCCTGTTACCATTAGCCTTAGACGCACAGTTCGAGACCCCCTACCCGCGATCCGCCGGTTTTGACACCGACATTGGTTCTTTCATTCAGAGTTCCTCTGTGTCGTTGTTACAAGGCTAGATGGGTGAGACTTTTCTCCCAGGACAGATCTTCGTGTTCGGCGGCTTCGCACTACGTGCCAACTCACTTGGCCATCTGGAGCAGATTGATAGCTACGCCTTGGGCCATCAGGTCCGGTTTGGAAACCTAAACTACACTGCCGATATCCGCGGAGACTTGATCTTCGACGGATTTAGGCCCGCGGCAGGAGCGCCGAACAACTGCGACGTGCATGACCTAGTTCTGCAGCCGGATGGTATTCGGAACATCGTGCCTGCTGCAGCTCCAGACTTCGCTCTAGAGCAAGTTGTGCCTTCCGAGGACGGGTGGATGGACCCTGCCCCCGGAGGCCGCACACTCATCCGCGTTGGAGCCGAACACAGACTCCTGTGCTAAGGAAATCCGTATTTCTGGGCCCCCGGACTCGTCTCCGGCCGTTTGCTCCGGACCGCGTGCACTCGTGCCCATTGAATCTAACTGGGCTCCAGTCATGGAGTTCGCCGCCGCGGATATCTTTCAGCACTCACCCTTCGGAGACATGCTGAATTCATTAAGGTCTGTCTCTCTGTCAGGAGACACCTGGCCAAACTATGCTCGGCTCAAGTGGGAAGCTGGCGATGAAGAAATTTGGTTCCCACCCACCACCCACTTAGTAGCCGAGGGAGTCCTAGATAAGGGGGTATCCGGACAGCCGGACTATATTCATCGTCTGAACTATAGAAGCGTCAGGATACAAGACTCAAGACTTCGGCTCGTGTCCGGATGGGACTCTCCTTTGTGTTGAAGACAAGCTTGGTGATCCGGATATAATGTTTCCTTCCTTGTAACGGACTCCATGTAAACCCTAGCTCTCCGGTGTCTATATGAACCGGAGAGCATGGTCCTTAGAAGGCCGATCACAATTATAATCATACCATCATAGGCTAGCTCTTAGGGTTTAGCCTCTACGATCTCGTGGTAGATCTACTATTGTATTCCACATATCTTCAATATCAATCAAGCAGGAAGTAGGGTTTTACCTCCATTGAGAGGGCCTGAACCTAGGTAAACATTGTGTCCCTTGCTTCCTGTTACCATCAGCCTAAGGCGCACAGATCGGGACCCCCTACCCGAGATCCGCTGGTTTTGACACCGACATTGGTTCTTTCATTGAGAGTTCCTCTATGTCGCTGCTGCAAGGGCTCGATGGCTCGTCTCGTTGTCAAGGACGACATCACTTCTGGGGGAGAGCTGGCTGCAGGCCAGACTCTCCGACTTGGAGGCTTCATTATGACCGCCCCATCGGCTGTCGCGCCGACAATGGCCTCTGGGTCATCACTCATAACCTTCGCATTGATCCGGAGATTGCCGAACAGATGGATCCGATGGAGTTCTCCTCGCTTACCGAGCTCTTGGATCGCATTGCCGCTTTGGGAGTCGCTATGGAGTACGACCGGGTTGGGCTTAAACCCGACTAGAGGGACATTAGATCCCCGCCGGCCACCCATGAGATAGTGGTAGTGGAAGAATCACACGTTGGTTGCCCCTCAACTCTGAGGACGAATTATGTTCGGATCACCGGATTTAGTGAGCCGAACACCCACCCAAAGGAATACATGACCCAGGTCCTGGACTTAGAATCGGGCGCTGGGCCAAAGGGATTAGGTAATACTCCATATCCCGAATTTTCAGGCGCGACACTTCCCGTGCCCCAGGGCGTCAGATCGGATCAAAATCTGGATTCAGCCAACGACGCCCGCTCGGACTTAATCCATCTCTCCCGTGTCCGGCAGGAGCCCCAGGAGACGGTACATCGTTACTAGGCTAGGTTCCTCCTTGCTCTTAATAAGGTCAAGGACTGCCACAAGGAGGACGTAGTCTCTCTTTTCTGCAGAAACTGCACGAACAAAGGACTCCTTAATGCTATAAGTCACCGTGACATAGTGCACTTTACAGACTTAGCAACCAGCACAAAAGTACTGTGCGATGGAAAGTGCCTGGAAAACCCAAACAGAATTCTGGGATAGTACGGCCGTCACCGGAACCTTTATCCGAACTAAATGGCCGAACTCTCGTAAGTCGACCAACTCAATTCCCAAGAAGCCAAAACCCGCCCCAGGGCGTGGAACCGTATTGGAAGAATGGCTCAACAAGCCATGTAAGCTTCACAGCATGCCTGATGCAACGCCGACCCATAGCCTTAGAGCATGTTGGATACTCCGGCAGGTAGTTAAGAGTGGCGAGGATCTCCTTGAGAGCCATAAAGCAGAACCACATCCCGCCAAGGAACACAATACGGTGCTGACAGTCTTCGAGACCTTCGCCCCAAACAATAGGCGCAAGCGAGCGCATCGAAGCTCCGCTGAAATTTGCCATGTGGCAAAAGTAAATCCGTGGAACGACACTGCTATAACCTTCAATGCCAGTGACGAACCCCAATTCCAGTCCGTCCGGGCGCTGGCTGCTCTGGTCCTCAGCCCAATAGTGGATGTCTTTCGGCTCACTAAAGTACTCATGGTACTCTATGAAGAAGCACTCAAGAAGATGGAGATCGACAAAAGCCGCATTGAACAAAGTGGCACAGCCTTCATGGGAATTATCCCTAGTCGGGAGGCACGGTGTGCGGGAAAAATCACACTTGATGTGGTATTCGGTACCCCAGAGAATTACAGGTCCAAAGAAATCACCTTCCAAGTGGCTCCCTTCAACAGCGGATACCACGCCCTTCCAGGGCGGGACTCGTTTGCAAGCTTTCAAGCCATACCCCATTACGGGTATATGAAGCTTAAAATGCCCAGACCCAATGGAATCATCACTCTAGCTAGTGATCTAGATGTCGCACTCCACGCTGAAAACAAAACCGCAGCACTAGCCCTGGAAGCACTATCCGAAGCCCTAGCGGTAGAAGAATTAACGATGCTGCGCACCACCGTGGACAGGGACGACGTGATCCTCGACAAGCGACCCAAGTCCACCTCATTCAAACCCGCAGATGAGATAATCAAATTCCAAGTCCACCCAATGGACCCCATGAAGACAGCCTCCATCGGGACATAGTTGAACCCCGCTATGGACACCGCACTACACGACTTCTTACGAGAGAATTGCGATATCTTCGCCTGGCACCCATCGTACATGCCGGTCATCCCACGTGGATTGGCCGAACACAGCCTTAACATACTGAAGGGATACAAACCTGTTAAACAGACCCTAAGGCGATTTTCGGAGCCCAAACAACAAGCCATGGGGGAGGAGCTAGCCAAGCTGCTCGAGGCCGGATTCATCAGGGATATCAAACATCCGGATTGGCTGGCGAACCTGGTAATGGTACCAAAGAAGGACAAATCCTGGTGCCTGTGCGTCGACTTCAAATACCTTAACAAGGCTTGCCCCAAGGATCCCTTTCCCCTCCCTCGCATCGATCAAATCATCGATGCCACAGCTGGACACGACTCAATGTGTTTCCTCGACGCGTACTCGGCATACCATCAAATAAAGATGGCAGAGTCCGACCAAGCTGCAACAGCTTTCATAACGCCATATGGCCCTTTTTGCTTTAACACTATGCCTTTCGGGCTTAAGAACGCTGGAGCAACTTATCAACGCATGATTCAAAAATGCCTAGAAAAGCAAATCGACAAAACAGTGGAGGCATATGTGGATGATGTAGTCGTAAAAACAAGACATGTCGAAACCCTAATTGACGACTTGAGGCTTACGTTCAACAACTTACGAACATACGACATCAAGCTGAATCCGGAGAAATGCGTTTTCGGCGTCCCCTCTGGAAAACTGCTGGGCTTCATCGTTTCCAATAGAGGAATTGAAGCTAATCCGACAAAAATCCGAGCTTTGTCATAGTTGGCTATACCAAGAGACCTCAAACACATCCAGAAATTAGCTAGATGCGTGGCTGCTTTGAGCCGCTTTATCTCCAGGTTAGGAGAAAAGGCATTGCCTCTTTATCACCTCCTTCGGCGCACCGAACACTTCGTGTGGACGGATGCAGGCGCGGCCGGACTAGATGAAATAAAGACCTTATTGGCCAGTAATCCAGTCCTAACAGCGCCAACTATCAGCGAACCTATGCTGCTGTACATAGCTGCAACACATCAAGTTTTAAGCGTAGCACTCGTCATCGATCGAGAGGTTGACGGATACAAATTCCCACTACAGAAGCCGATTTATTACGTATCCACGGTACTCACCCCATGCAAATCCCGATACCCACACTATCAAAAAATAGCATACGCAGTCTTCATGGCATCCCGAAAGCTACGACACTACTTTCAAGAGTGTTCGATTACGGTGGCCTCCGAAGTACCACTCAACGATATAATAAATAACCACGATGCCACAGGCCGGATTGCTAAATGGGCCATCGAACTCCTTCCGTTTGACATAACGTACAAGCCTCAGCGGGCTATCAAGTCGCAAGTATTAGCCGAATTCGTCGCCGAATGGACGGAAGCCAAACTCCCTAAAGAGTACGACGCGTACTCTAACTAGATCATGCACTTTGACGGCTCTAAAATGCTGGCCGGATTGGGAGCAGGTGTAGTCCTGACTTCTCCCACCGGGGACACGGTCCAGTATGTCCTCCAAAAATTATACACAGACTCCAACAATGCAGCCAAATACGAGGCTCTGTTGCACGGTCTCCAGATGGCAGTCTCTATGGGCATTCAACGCCTAGAAGTGCGCAGGGATTCAAACCTCACAATATCACAAATAAATGGAGACTTTGATGCCAAGGATCCGAAAATGGCAGCCTATCGCAGTGCCGTCCTTAAAATGTCAGCTCGGTTCGAGGGGCTCGAATTCCACCATGTGGCTCGAGAAAACAATCAAGCGGGAGACGTCCTTGCATGCATCGGCGCTAAATGCGACCCCGTCCCACCTAACATATTCCTAGAAAGGCTGTTCAAGCCATCCATGGTATGGGAAGGGGAGTCCGGCAATACCAGCACGGATCCGAATACATCCCCAGATTCCGAACTATCAGACATAGTCGGAGGTTCTACCACCGAAATAACATCGTCAGCCCACGAAATAGTGGCTGTCATCGCCTCGTGGACTGAGCCTTTCTTGGCCTACCTAAATAGGCAGGAGCTCCCTGAAGACCAAAATGAAGCACGCCGCATTATCCGGCGTTCTAAAGCTTACAAAGTGCATGAAGGAGAACTCTATAAGAAAAGTGCTACCGGAGTGCTCCAAAGGTGCATCTCCGAAGAGGAAGGGCGGCAGCTCTTGGCCGACATCCACGCCGGACTGGGCGGGCACCATGCTGCGCCTCGAGCACTAGACATCAAGGCCTTCTGTACAGGTTTCTATTGGCCGACGCCCCGAGCAGACGCACAAGACCTTGTCCAACACTGCATCGGTTGCCAGCTCTTCACCAATCAGAGTCATATGCCCCCTACGGCTCTCCAAAGAATCCCCATAAGTTGTACCTTCGCAGTCTGGGGGTTGGATATGGTTGGACCCCATAAAGGGGGATGCCATAAGAAAAAAATACTTATTGGTCATGGTTGATAAGTTCACCAAATGGATAGAAGCCAAACCAATGAAAACGGCCGAATCTGGACCAGTCATAGACTTTATATTCGGGGTCGTACACCGATTCGGTGTCCCCCACAGCATCATCACCGATAATGGCTCGAATTTCACGGCTGATGAGGTGAAATCTTGGTGCGGCAAAATGGGCATTAAGCTCAACTATGCTTCCGTCTACCATCCTCAAACAAATGGCCAGGTCAAACGGGCAAACGGTCTTATCATGAGCGGCATTAAACCCAGACTAGTGCGATCCTTGATAGAGTCGGATACTCAGTGGGTCGAGGACCTCGACTCCGTACTCTGGGGGCTGCGAACCATGCCAAATCACACCACCAGATATACACCATTTTTTATGGTGTACGGTGCGGAAGCAGAACTACCATGCGACATCAAACATGATTTGCCACGTGTACGAAGAGAAGGAAGCCGAGTTAGATTGGCAGGATAATTTGGATGCCCTAGAGGAGGAGTGTGATGTCGCTAAGGCCCATTCCACATTCTATCAGCAACAGGCTTGACGATACCAAAGCAGAGAAGTGCGGGCCAAAACTTATAATATTGGCGAACTCGTTCTATGCTTACTGGATAAGAAGAATGACAAGCTCAAACCCAAGTTGGAAGGCCCCTTCATCATCGACAAAGTTCTCACGGGAGGAACGTACGGCTTACGTAATGCGTCCGATAACAGACTCGAGCCGAACCCATGGAACGCGGCCAGACTTCGGAGATTCTACGCCTAGCGCTGAACTCAGTGTTCGTCTCCTTAACCCTCGTTTTTCAATTATGCTCCCTCCCTTTTTCCTTTCTCGATCTCTTTCTTTTCACACAAGTATTTCATACAATACGGACTACCGGCTTACTTCGGCCGCACTGTGTGTGTAAGCTTTACCTGGGGGCTTCCTATACGGAAGCTAAATATAAATTCCTTTCAGGGCCTTTTTGCCCGTCGCAATGCGTTTCTTTTTCCATGTGTGCCTTTTCTTCACCATTATATGCATCGATATGACTTAAGACGTGGCCAAGCTGGGTTGCCTGGCTCCTGTGTTTATGCCCTACATTCCCGTTAATTCGGCTAGGGCATAAGGGGAGGACCTCTATGATTGTTACTGCCGGTTGAGCCGGATGTGTACCTCAGACTGGGTGAAGCCGAAAGCTAGTTTCCTTAAGAGAATATTTGGTCGGTGAGCAAAAGATGTCTTTGTTTATTATAACATTAATCCCCAGAAGTTTTCTGTCCTGCGCTTTGGTTCGCAGTCCGGACATGTGCCTTGACACATGCTTACCCAGGGAAAGGAACCCTTAATGGAACTATTCTCTCTGGAAGATGTTTCTTACTAACCATGTAATATAACATAACTAGTTGGGTACTTGTCTGTTCAAGCACTTATGACCCCTACGCCTAGTTTCCACGCATACTCCGGTTTTGTATAACCGAGCGGGTATTCGGACACACCCCGGACTTTAGGATCCGGGGGCTGAAGCAAAAAGGTCCGCCAAGACAAACGGTTTTAATCCGGCTAGGGGCTACTTATGTCCATTGAATTACACAGTCATTTGGACTGATTATATTCATCCTCTATACCATCCAACAGGCTATCTAGCTTACAATCCTGTTGAGAATACTTTGCGGCTAATGCCACCTGGTCATATACCAGACTCACGGGAATTTCTTGCCCATCTGGCCCAGCCGGTCCAACTTCGGCCATATGGTTCGGGTCCAGCTTGGTGTAGCGCGTCTTCACCATCGCCCATGCTTCTCTTGCACCTTGCCGGCAGGCTGATATCTTCCACAAACGGAAGCGCTGTCGTGCTCCCTGAAGCATGTCGACAAGCCCCCCATCCCATTTGCCAGGGAGCTTGATGGCCACAGAGACCGCGCAATGCCCTGCATCACCTACCGAGCTTGCTCGTGCAGTTGTTAGAGGTCCTGCAGTAAATCACCTGCAGAAGCGGGCATCTCCTCCTCAGGGCGACCCGTCAGCATTCCTGCAAACATAACTTTTTCAATATGCTTCCTCGCTGAACTATTCTAAAGTTCGTTTAGGCACTTACAATAAATGTCGCGGCGAAGCCTTTTGTTCTCCTTTGCGGAGTCTGCCAGCTATGCGCGGACGTCTTTCAATTCCATGTCCAGCCGAACATTGGCATCTTGGAGCATATTCTTATCATGCTTCACTTGCGTAAGAATGCGCTCACCGGCCTTTAGTTGCCTCTGGAGATGAGAATCAACGTCTCCCTCACCCTCTGGATTCACTCCGGGGTTGCCTACAGAACTTTCTGTTAAAACTGCCATACCAGCCAGTTGCCAACTGGTGCATTTTCATATAATTACGATAAATGTTACCATATGAGGCCTTCTGGGATTCCTCTAGCTTGGCAACTGTGGCCCTAAGTTGGGTCTTGCACTCGTCTAGCTCCCGAGACAATTGCTCATTCTTATCTACAAGAACCTGCGCATAAATTGATACTTAAAATAGTTGTTTCAACCATTTCAAGTCTTAGGGGCTACTACTATACATACTTATCAAACTTTCTTACCCGTATATCTTTGGTATAGTGGACTGTTTCCCGGGCGAGTCTGCTTTGAGCGGCTCGGATGTATGCGTCTCCCGAATTGAAGGCATTAAAGCCCTCTTCAGAAAAGATGTTGTTGCGAAGCACGGCCCGTCGACGCCGATGATGCATGGCGCTCTCTACTTCCGAATTTGTGGCAGAGAGCATGTCTGCGTCCTCTGTCGGAGGACTATGCGGCGTCGGCCCTATGTCCGCCTCCTCTCTCGAAATTGGTCCTAGAGCCCGAATGGTGGAGGCGTGGTTGGCAGGACCTCCGGATACAGTCCGGATACTCCTCTTCCTGCCAAGATATACAAAGGGCATCGTTATACTTCAAATGACAACAAATTACATGACATGTTGTTTTCTTACCTCTGTAGAGGCGTGTTGGTTCTAATCGCCTTCCTCTTGAGCCTACCCAACTCGGATGCCTGTGGCTGACGGGTCCGTAGGGGCTCGGCCCTGCTCTCCGAACGTCGCTTTTGTAAAAGCACGACATATCAGGGATAAGGTGTGACATCAGAAAAGAATCCTCTTCGGAGGATCGAGTTTTCGGCTTGGCTTACACGCGACAAAGGTAACAGTCTGGGATAATCAGCTGTGATAGCTACCGGGGTGCCGCCGCGGCTCGCCTGATAAAATATCCCGTCGACAAGCTCCACGGCCGCATCTGGGTCTTCTTCGAGTCCCGGATCCAGGGCCCTTTCGGGGTCCTCTGGCTGCGCAGAAGGGCTGGTGATTCCTTCCACATCCCTCCTCAGTTCCTGCTTGGAAATGTCGACGCAGGTAACTTTAGCAAAGAACGCCACAATAAGTGAAGCGATAAAATAAATGATGACTTACCTAGTTTGGGGGATTGTACATGGAGAATCCGTCCCGCGGTTTGATATGAAGGAATTCTTCCTCTTCTCCTTTGTATAGCTCGGACAGTATCCTTGCCAGAGCGGCGGGGGAGTCCGGACCCTTATGGCCGCAGCAGATGGCATCGTCTGTTCTGTTGTAGTGCCACATGGGGTTGCTCCGATATTGGAGCGGTTGCACTCCTCGCATTATGCATATTGCCATCACCTCGACTATCGTCAGTCTGGATTTGGCTAGTAACTTTATCTTGTTCAACAGGAAATGTACTTCCCTGGAATCCTCTTCTTGGGGACCCCGGGGGCGCCAGCTTAGATGTGCCCTCGGCGGGGAGTTACTGAACTTGGGGAGTCCTATCCGGACTGGATCCGGAAGGGGAGCGTCGTCAATATAAAACCACTCTGAAGCCCAGTTATCTGGTGCCTTCTTGGGAGTACCGGATAGGTATCCGGTCTCAGCAATACGCCATACTTCGGCCCCGCCCACTTGACATAGGGATTCTCCCTGGTTGCGGGGGACAAGGCAGAACAACTTCTTCCATAATCCGAAGTGAGCCTCACAGCCTAGAAAATAGCTCACAAAGGGTGACGTACCCTGCTATATGTAGTATGGAGGCTGGGGTAAAATTGTGCAGTTGGAGGCCGTAGAACTCCAGAAGCCCACGAAGGAATGGATGAATGGGAAACCTGACGCCCCTTAACAGATGCGGAATTAAGCATATTTGCTCCTCTGGAGATGGATTGGGGGATCTCTCCGCTTGTTCTCCACCATTATAGGTGGCCACTCCGGCTCGAGTAGGGACCATGAATGCCGGAGGGAGGAGCCCTTGGGTTTGTAACTTTATCAAACGTCTATGAGAAACTGAACACTCTCCCGGTCTCCCAGCTTGGGGCAATGGGAGTGAGCAGAAGAGCTGCGACGACCAGCCATGCTGGAATGGTTTTCTCTGGGCGCTCTGTTGGATGCTTACTCGAGGAGGGAGAGTGAGGTTTGGATCTGGGAATCCCCCTCTCTTCAAATAGACGGCTAGCCCGAAGGACCGAGGGTGGCAAATGCAAAAATGCCTCGACTCCTCACATTCGCTCGACACGTGGAAATCGTCATTATTGATACAATCAAGACGAGGAGTACAACATTGATGAAGATGCTGGACACTGTTCGTCATGATGGGAACCTTGGAGTATTCGGAAGGACGAACCCGCCTTATGCCGAAGACAAGACTGCACGCCGGACTGATCGTCATTGAAGCCTGGTTCAGCGGCTACTGAGGGAGTCCTGGATAAGGGGGTATCGAGACAGCCGGACTATATTCATCGTCCGGACTATAGAAGCGTCAAGATACAATACTCAAGACTTCGGCTCATGTCCGGATGGGACTCTCCTTTGCGTGGAAGACAAGCTTGGCGATCCGGATATTATGTTTCCTTCCTTGTAACCGACTCCATGTAAACCCTAGCTCTCCGTTGTCTATATAAACCGGAGAGCATGGTCCTTAGAAGGCCGATCACAATTATAATCATACCATCATAGGCTAGCTCTTAGGGTTTAGCCTCTACGATCTCGTGGTAGACCTACTCTTGTATTCCACATATCTTCAATATTAATCAAGAAGGAATTAGGGTTTTACCTCCATCGAGAGGGCCCGAACCTGGGTAAACATTGTGTCCCTTGCTTCGTGTTACCATCAGCCTAAGACGCACATATCGGGACCCCCTACCCGAGATCCGCCGGTTTTGACACCGACAGTAGCCACGGTCGATGACTTGACTGTCGTGCTTAACTTCGACTCCGAAGACATCGAAGGTATAGACGACGATGCGGGAGAAGAACAGGAACCACCGCCCACAAGGCGCCGGACTGCCTCCTCTTCATATGGTATATATATGGTGGATACTCCCAAAGAAACCAATGTCGATGAGGCAACAGGAGAAAACCCCTCAGGAAAGAAAGCAAAACATGGGCATCATCGGTGTCGCTCGAAGCCCCGCCACAACAATATCGGCACTGGAGAAGAAAAGCTAGATGGTACTCAGGAGGAGTACGATCCTGATCAACCCACCTTCGAGCAAGCTGCATAGGAACATGGGCTGGCTAGCCCAGACAAATAGGCAAAAGACGGATACTTGGAGGATGATAACTATATGCCTCCCTCCGAGGACGAGGTGAGCCTCGGTGACGACGAGTTCGGTGTACCAGAGGATCCCATAGAGCAGGAGCGCTTCAAGCACCGGCTTATAGCCACTGCAAGAAGCCTGAAAAAGAAGCAGCAACAGCTCCAAGCTGACCAAGATCTCCTCGCAGACAAGTGGACCGAAGTCCTGGCGGCCGAGGAATACGGACTCGAACCCCCAAGCAGGGGATACCCAAAACACAAACCTCTCAAAGAAGAGGCCGAAGAGCCTGAAAATCTAGCGCAGGATGAGGCTGACCGGCCACCACGTGGCCGGGATAAAATGGCATTTCAGGCCGGACACCAGCCCGCCCCCCCACGCCGGTTCACTATGGCCCGGGGCAATGCGCAGGACCTGCGAGACATATTGGACAATAATGCAGGACAACCAAGATCGATCTACGGATCACGGGGGCGCGCCATAGCTCATGACACAGATCGTCATGCCGGATACAATACTGATAAGTCTGGCCAGGCCGGACATTACCGACCAGACCCAATCCGAATATGCCGCGACATAGCCTGGCACAGAGGCGCCGCACACTCCCTCTGCTTCACTGATGAAGCAATGGAAGATGAATTCCCAGAAGGGTTTAAACCCGTCAACATCGAGTCATATGATGGCACAATAGACCCCCCGGTGTGGATCGAGGATTTTCTTCTCCACATTCACATGGCCCGCGGTGATGACCTACATGCCATCAAGTATCTCCCACTTAATCTTAAAGGGCCAGCTAGACACTGGCTGAATAGCCTGCCAGCAAACTCCATTGGCAGTTGGGAAAATCTATAGGACACATTCCTCGATAACTTCCAGGGCACCTATCTGCGACCGCCGGATGCTGATGACTTAAGTCACATTACCCAACAGCCCAGAGAGTCAGCCAGGAAATTCTGGACTTAGTTTCTCACTAAAAAGAACCAAATTGTCAACTATCTGGATGCTGAGGCCCTGGTGGCCTTTAAGCATAATATCCGCGATGAGTGGCTTGCCCGACACCTCAGCCAAGAAAAACTGAAGACCATGGTGGCCCTCACGACACTAATGACCCGCTTTTGCGCGGGTGAGGATAGTTGGCTGGCTTGCAGCAACACCGCGCCTGGAAACCCTGGAACGTCAGACATCCGTGATAGTAATGGAAAGCCACGGTGCAACAGACACAAGCGTCGAAATAATGGCGACTATGCGGAGGATACGACAGTCAATGCTGGATTCAGCAACTCCAAATCCGGTCAGCGAAAGAAGCCGTTCAAAAGAAACAATCCGGGATCGTCTAGCCTGGACTGCATACTCGACCGCTCGTGCCAGATTCATGGAACCCCCGATAAACCAGCCAATCACACTAATAGAGATTGCCGGGTGTTTAAATAGGCCGACAAGATAAACGCCGAGAACAAGGACAAGGGGCTGCATAGCGATGACGACGAGGAACCCCGGCGTCTGAACACTGGAGGGCAGAAGAAATTCCGTCCCCCCCAGGTAAAAACGCTTAACATGATGTATGCCACTCACATCCCCAAACGGGAGCGAAAGCGTGCACTCAGGGATGTCTATGCGATGGATCCCGTCGCCCCGAAATTCAACCCATGGTCATCCTGCCCGATCACCTTTGATCGTAGGGACCATCCCACCAGCATCCATCACGGCGGCTCAGCCACATTGGTCCTTGACCCAATTATTGACGGATTCCACCTCACGCGAGTCCTCATGGATGGTGGCAGCAGCCTGAACCTGCTTTACCAGGATACAGTGTGATACGTCTCCAACGTATCTATAATTTTTGATTGTTCCATGCTATTATATTACCTGTTTTGAATGGTTATGGGCTTTATTATACACTTTTATATTACTTTTGGGACTAACCTACTAACTGGAAGCCCAGCCCATATTGTTGTTTTATTGCCTGTTTCAGTATTTCGAAGAAAATGAATATCAAACGGAGTCCAAATGGAATGAAACCTTCGACAACGTGATTTTTTGGAAGAATATCATCCTGGAGACGTAGAGTTCAAGTCAGAAGATACTCAAGGACTCCACGAGAAGGAGGGCGCGCCCCCCTGTAGGGCGCGCCCCTCTGTCTCGTGGGCCCCTCGAGCACCTCCCGATCAACTTCTTTCGCCTATATAGTCCCACGTACCCTAGAACCATTGAATATCAAGATAGACCGGGAGTTCCGCCGCCGCAAGACTCTGTAGCCACCAAAAACCTCTCGGGAGCCCGTTCTGGCACATTGTCGGAGGGGGATCATTCATCGGTGGCCATCTTCATCATCCTGGCGCTCTCCATGACGAGGAGGGAGTAGTTCACCCTCGAGGCTGAGGGTATGTACCAGTAGCTATGTGTTTGATCTCTCTCTCTCTCTCTCTCTCTCTCTCTCTCTCTCTCGTGTTCTCTCTCGTGTTCCCTCTATGGCAAGATCTTGATGTATCCTGAGCTTTGCTATTGTAGTTGGATCTTATGATGTTTCTCCCCCTCTACTCTCTTGTGATGAATTGAGTTTTCCCCTTTGAAGTTATCTTATTGGATTGAGTCTTTTATGAGAACACTTGATGTATGTCTTGTCGTGCTTATCTGTGGTGACAATGGGATATCATGTGCCTCTTGATGTATGTTTTGGTGACCAACTTGTGGGTTCCTCCCATGAACCTATGCGTAGGGGTTGGCACACGTTCTTGACTCTCCGGTAGAAACTTTGGGGCACTCTTTGAAGTACTTTGTGTTGGTTGAATAGATGAATCTGAGATTGTGTGATGCATATCGTATAATCATGCCCACGGATACTTGAGGTGACAATGGAGTATCTAGGTGACATTAGGGTTTTATTTGATTTGTGTCTTAAGGTGTTATTCTAGTATGAACTCTTGAATAGATTGATCCAAAAGAATAACTTTGAGGTGGTTTCATACCCTACCATAATCTCTTCATTCGTTCTCCGCTATTAGTGTCTTTGGAGTGATTCTTTGTTGCATGTTGAGGGATTGTTATATGATCTATCTATGTTATTATTGTTGAGAGAACTTGCACTAGTGAAAGTATGAACCCTAGGCCTTGTTTCCTATCATTGCAATACCGTTTACGCTCACTTTTATCGCACACTACCTTGCTCTTTTTATAATTTCAGATTACAAATACCTTTATCTACCATCCATATTGCACTTGTATCACCATCTCTTCGCCAAACTAGTGCACCTATACAAATTACCATTGTATTAGGTGTGTTGGGGACACAAGAGATTCTTTGTTATTTGGTTGCAGGGTTGTTTGAGAGAGACCATCTTCATCCTATGCCTCCTACGGATTGATAAACCTTAGGTCATCCACTTGAGAGAAATTTGCTACTGTCCTACAATCCTGTGCACTTGCAGGCCCAACAACGTCTACAAGAAGAAGGTTGTGTAGTAGACATCAAGCTCTTTTCTGACGCCGTTGCCGGGGAGGTGAGTCCTTGAAGGTATATCTTTAGATCTTGCAATCGAATCTTTTTCTTTCTTGTTTTATCACTAGTTTAGTTTATAAAAGAAAACTACCAAAAAATGGAATTGAGTTTGTCTCATACGCTTCGTGTTTTTAATATCTTTCGTGAGTTTGATGGAAAGGAAAATTTTGCTCAAGTGCTAGAAGAAGAATGCATTAGAATGCTTGACACTAAATTTTTGAGTGATGAGCATGATTGCAATGTTGTTAGTATGAATTCCTTGAATACCCATGATGCTAATGATATGCAAAGCCACAAGCTTGGGGATGCTATGTTTGATGAATGTGATATTTTTTGTCCCCAAGTTTTGATGAGCAAATTTATTATGATGAAAGCATGCCTCCTATTTATGATGATTATATTGATGAAAGTGGGTTCGGAAGAGTGTCAACTTTAGGTAGTATTGACCCCACTATTTTGGAGGATATTGAATCTTATTGTGATGAATATGAAAGTGGATTTGGAAGAGTGTCAACTTTATTTAGTGATGATTCCACTATTTCGGAAGAGGTTCCAATTGATTATGAGAACAAAGTTGCTATCTATGATGATTATTGTGAGGACTTGTATGATATTAAGAATAATGATAACCATGAAACTTGTCATCATGATTTTAGTTTTCAATTGGATTATGCCTCAGATGATAGTTAT
Source organism: Triticum aestivum (assembly GCF_018294505.1). Lineage (NCBI taxonomy): Eukaryota > Viridiplantae > Streptophyta > Magnoliopsida > Poales > Poaceae > Triticum > Triticum aestivum. Next base: position 93,332,017 of record NC_057795.1, on the reverse strand, counting down.
TTTGTTGAGTTTGCTACCACTACTATTCATGAGAAGAAATTTGCTTATGTGGAGAGTAGTAAATTTTCTGTGCTTGTCAATCATGAAAATAATGCTTTATGTGCTGTTTATATTGTTGAATTCATTCATGATGCTACTGAAAATTATTATGAGGGAGGAAAATATGCTTGTAGGAATTGCAATAATATCAAGTTTCCTCTCTATGTGCTTAAAATCTTGAAGTTGTGCTTGTTTTACCTTCCTGTGCTAGTTGATTATTGTTCTCATAAGTTGTTTGCTCACAAAATCCCTATGCATAGGAAGTGGGTTAGACTTAAATGTGCTAGTCATATGCTTCATGATGCTCCCGTTATGTTTCAATTCTTATCTTTTATGTGAGCATCATTGCCATCATCATGCCTAGCTAGAAAGGCATTAAAGAAAAGCGCTTGTTCGGAGACAACCCAATTTTTACCCTTACTGTTTTTGTGTGTCCACATGATTATGATACTGTAGTAATCATGTTTTATAGCTTTTTTTTTCAATAAATTGCCAAGTAGAACCTTTGGGAAGACTTGGGTGAAGTCTTTATGTGATCTTGCTGTGAAAAACAGAAACTTTAGCACTCACGTGATTAGCTGCCATTTTTTTACTGGAGAGTGCTTTTAGGTTGATTCTTTTTGCAGATTATTAATAGGCAAATTACTCAGGTCCAGAAATTTATTTCATAATTTTTTGGGTTCCATAAGTATACGTTTGATACAGATTACTACAGACTGTTCTGTTTTTGAAAGATTCTGTTTTCTATGTGTTGTTTGCTTATTTTGATCAATCTATGGCTAGTATTAAGTGGTATGAACCATAGAGAAGTTAGAATACAGTATATACTACACCAATATTAATAAAGAATGAGTTCATGACAGTACCTAAGTGGTGGTCTTATTTTCTTATACTAACGGAGCTTACGAGTTTTGTGTTGAGTTTTGTGTGGTTGAAGTTTTCAAGTTTTGGGTAAAGATTCGATGGACTATGGAATAAGGAGTGGTAAGAGCCTAAGCTTGGGGATGACCAAGGAACCCCAAGGTAATATTCAAGGACAACCAAGAGCCTAAGCTTGGGGATGCCCCGGAAGGCATCCCCTCTTTCGTCTTCGTTCATTGGTAACATTACTTGGAGCTATATTTTTATTCGCCACATGATATGTGTTTTTCTTGGAGCGTCATTTTCTTTTGTTAGTTTTTGCTTGCTGTTATTTAGAATAATGTTTTGCATCTTTATTTTTAATAAAAAAGTCAAAGATAGCCTTTGCCATGCTTATTTTGCTAGTATACATGTTGCTGTTTGAAAACAGAAAGTTTACCGCTGTTGCAAAAATTCCCTAGAAAAGTCAGAGAATGGTATAATGTTGAATATTTTTGCATATTAAGATATGATAAATTTATTACAGTGGGAAGTTTAGTTCATAATTTTTGGAGTTAGGGAAGTAAGATGAATCTTGCATTCTTTACAGACTATACTGTTTTGGCAGATTGCTGTTATGTTTGCGTTGTTTGCATTTGCTTGCTTGTTTAATGATTATATTTGAGGATAGGAGTATTAAATATGCAGAGAAATTTAGTATTCAATGTTGAATAATAATTTTAGTGATTTGCTACAGTATAAAATTATAAGGTTTTGCATTGCTTTATACTAACCTATCTCATGAGTTCTTCTTGAGTTTGTTGTGAATGAAGCTTTTGATAAAAAGAGAAACCATGATATGAGAGGAATTAAGGAGACATAAAAGCTCAAGCTTGGGGATTCCCAAGGCACCCCAAGATAATATTTCAAGAAGTCTCAAGCATCTAAGCTTGGGGATGCCCCGATAGGCATCCCACCTTTCTTCTTCAACAACTATCGGTTAGTATCGGTTGAGCCTAAGTTTTTGCTTCTTCACATGAGTTGTGGTATCCTTGCAATGTCATTTTATTTTGTGTTGCTTGATGCTTGAATAAGATACCAAGATCTGAAATTCTTTAATCAGAGAGAGTCTTTGCATAGTTGCATAATTATTTAGCTACTCTTTGATCTTCACTTATATCTTTCAGAGTAGTTTGTCGTTTGCTCTAGTACTTCACTTATATCTTTTAGGGCACGGCGGTGGTTATATTTTGAAGAAATTGCTAGTCTCTCATACTTCACTTATATTATTTTGAGAGTCTTAAACAGCATGGTAATTTGAATGAAAACTATCATAGGAAGTGAATTGGATGCTATGATCAATTTGTTGCTTGATAATTTGAGATATAAAGGTAGTAATGTTAGAGTCATGCTAGTGGATAATTATGAAATTGAGAAATACTTTTGTTGAAGTTGGCAAGTCTCGTAGCATGCACGTATGGTAAAAGTTGTGTGACAAATTTGTTGCATAAGGCGGTCTTTTGATTGTCTTCCTTATGAGTGGCAGTCGGGGACGAGCGATGGTCTTTTCCTACCAATCTATCCCTCTTGGGGCATGCGTAGTAGTACTTTGCTTCGAGGGCTAAGTAGACTTTTGCAATAAGTATATGAGTTCTTTATGACTAATGTGAGTCCATGGATATACGCACACTCATCCTTCCACTTTGCTAGCCTATCTTAATACCGCACAACTTTCGCCGGTATTGAACCCATTATTTACCTTCCTCAAAACAGCCACCATACCTACCTATTATGGCATTTCCATAGCCATTCCGAGATATATTGCCATGCAACTTTCCACCGTTCCGTTTATTATGACACGTTCCATCATTGTCATATTGCTCTTTGCATGATCATGTAGTTGACATCGTATTTGCGGCAAGGCCGCCTTCATAATTTTCATACATGTCGCTCTTGATTCATTGCATATCCCGGTACACTGCCGGAGGCATTCATATAGAGTCATATCTTGTTCTAGTTTTGAGTTGTAATTCTTGAGTTGTAAATCCATAAAAGTGTGATGATCTTCATTATTAGAGCATTGTCCCCGTGAGGAAAGAATGATGAAGACCATGATTTCCCCACAAGTCGTGATGAGACTTCGGACTTTATAAAAATTAAAGAGGCCAAAGAAGCCCAGCAAAAAGAAAGAAAAATAAGAGAAAAGAAAAGAAAAAGGGAAAAAGGAAGAAAAAATAAAGAAAGAAAAAGAAAGAAGAAAAAAATGAGAGAAAAAGAGAGAAGGGACAATGCTACTATCTCTTTTTCCACACTTGTGCTTCAAAGTAGCACCATGATCTTCGTGATAGAGAGTCTCCTATGTTGTCACTTTCATATACTAGTGGGAATTTTTCATTATAGAACTTGGCTTGTATATTCCAATGATGGGCTTCCTCAAAGTTCCCTAGGTCTTCGTGAGCAAGCAAGTTGGTTGCACACCCACTTAGTTTCTTTTGTTGGGCTTTTATACATTTATAGCTCTAGTGCATCCGTTGCATGGCAATCCCTACTCACTCACATTGATATCTATTGATGGGCATCTCCATAGCCCGTCGATACGCCTAGTTAATGTGAGACTATCTTCTCCCACTTTTTGTCCTCACAACCACCACCATTCACCACCATAGTGCTATGTCCATGGCTTGCGCTCATGTATTGCGTAAGAGTTGAAAAAGCTGAAGCACGTTAAAAAGTATGAAACAATTGCTCGGATCGTCATCGGGGTTGTACATGATGGGAGTATTTTGTGTAATGAAAATGAAGCATGGCCTAACTATATGATTTTGTAGGGATAAGCTTTCTTTCGCTGTGCTATTTTGATAGGACATGATTATTTGTTAGTATGCTTTGAAGCATTATTATTTTTATGTTTTATAAGCTTTTATCTTGTATCATTTGGATCGGAACATTCATGCCACAATAAAGAAAATTACTTTGAGAATCATGCTAGGTAGAATTCCACATAAAAAAATCTGTTTTTATCATTTACCTACTCGAGGACGAGCAGGAATTAAGCTTGGGGATGCTTGATACGTCTCCAACGTATCTATAATTTTTGATTGTTCCATGCTATTATATTACCTGTTTTGAATGGTTATGGGCTTTATTATACACTTTTATATTACTTTTGGGACTAACCTACTAACCGGAGGCCCAGCCCATATTGCTGTTTTATTGCCTATTTCAGTATTTCGAAGAAAAGGAATATCAAACGGAGTCCAAACGGAATGAAACCTTCAGCAACGTGATTTTTTGGAAGAATATCATCCTAGAGACGTGGAGGTCATGTCAGAAGATACTCGAGGACTCCATGAGATAGGAGGGCGCCCCCCTTGTAGGGCGCGCCCCCTGTCTCGTGAGCCCCTCGAGCACCTCCGGACCGACTTATTTTGCCTATATAGTCCCACGTACCCTAAAACCATCGAATATCAAGATAGATCGGGAGTTCCACTGCCGCAAGCCTCTGTAGCCACCAAAACTTCTCGGGAACCCGTTCCGGCACCCTGCCAAAGGGGGGATCCTTCACCGGTAGCCATCTTCATCATCCTGGCGCTCTCCATGACGAGGAGGGAGTAGTTCACCCTCGAGGCTGAGGGTATGTACCAGTAGCTATGTGTTTGATCTCTCTCTCTCTCTCGTGTTCTCTCTCGTGTTCCCTCTATGGCACGATCTTGATGTATCCCGAGCTTTGCTATTGTAGTTGGATCTTATGATGTTTCTCCCCCTCTAATCTCTTGTGATGAATTGAGTTTTCCCCTTTGAAGTTATCTTTTATGAGAACACTTGATTTATGTCTTTCCGTGCTTATCTGTGGTGACAATGGGATATCATGTGCCTCTTGATGTATGTTTTTTTGACCAACTTGCGTGTTCCACCCATGAACCTATGCATTGGGGTTGGCACACGTTCTTGACTCTCTGGTAGAAACTTGGGGGCACTCTTTGAAGTACTTTGTGTTGGTTGAATAGATGAATCTAAGATTGTGTGATGCATATCATATAATCATGCCCACGGATACTTGAGGTGACTATGGAGTATCTAGGTGACATTAGGGTTTTGATTGATTTGTGTCTTAAGGTGTTATTCTAGTACAAACTCTTGAATAGATTGATCCAAAAGAATAACTTTGAGGTGGTTTCGTACCCTACCATAATCTCTTCGTTCGTTCTCTGCTATTAGTGTCTTTGGAGTGATTCTTTGTTGCATGTTGAGGGATTGTTATATGATCTATCTATGTTATTATTGTTGAGAGAACTTGCACTAGTGAAAGTATGAACCCTAGGCCTTGTTTCCTATCATTGCAATACCGTTTACGCTCACTTTTATCGCACACTACCTTGCTGTTTTTATAATTTCAGATTACAAATACCTTTATCTACCATCCATATTGCACTTGTATCACCATCTCTTCGCCAAACTAGTGCACCTATACAAATTACCATTGTATTGGGTGTGTTGGGGACACAAGAGACTCTTTGTTATTTGGTTGCAGGGTTGTTTGAGAGAGACCATCTTCATCCTATGCCTCCTACGGATTGATAAACCTTAGGTCATCCACTTGAGGGAAATTTGCTACTGTCCTACAATCCTGTGCACTTGCAGGCCCAACAACGTCTACAAAGAAGAAGGTTGTGCAGTAAACATCACAGTGTGCAAAATGGGCATCGATCCGTCATGGATCAAACCCACCAAAACCACCTTGAAAGGTGTAATTCCAGGGGTAGAGGCCCGAAGCACGGGCTCAATAACACTGGAAGTGGTCTTTGGATCTCCGGATAACTTCTGAAGCGAGGAGTTAATCTTCGATATCGTCCCTTTCCGTAGTGGCTATCACGCACTACTTGGGCGAACCGCGTTCGCTCGTTTCAACGCGGTACCACACTATGCATACCTCAAGCTCAAGATGCCAGGACCTCGTGGGGTCATCACAGTTAATGGAAATACAGACCGCTCCCTTTGTATGGAAGAACATACTACAGCCCTTGCGGCAGAAGTACAAAGCAGCCTCCTCCGACAAACAGCCAATCCGGCAACGACATCTCCGAACACCATCAAGCGAGTCCGGAGTACCCCACAATAGGACAGTCAGGCACGCCAGGAGCTCGATTAGCAATCTGGCCTCCACCCCACCCCCATTCAAGCAGCGTTCGTACCACGCGCGCACGATTATGCGCTCAAAATACCATGGGCATAGGTGGAGGCGAGAGGACAATGCGGCCACAGTGCGGTTCAGCCGCCAGGAGGCCCGCATACCCTTTTTCCTTTTTTCAGGACCCCACTTACAGGCAGCCCGTTCAAAAAGAGATCGGATAACCGGACTCATTATGGAAGGGACACCAAGGAGACAAGAGGCTTTTGCACACAAGGGGATACTCATGTAGTCTTCTTCAATGATCGTTATACCTGTTCTTACATAACCGCATGCAGCCTGCCCTTGGATAGGATATGTCAAATAGTCCTATTTTTTCCTGCTTAATGCAACAATTGTACACCTATGTCTTGTCGTATTGTCCAAATAAATTGGAAGTAGTACGTAGCGTCAGCTTCTTATTACTATCCTCATATTTTTTGTTGAATATTTATTGAATATTGCATCCGTACGTTTTGGTACGGTCATTTCGCCAGGGGCTTCTTATCGATCCCCATAATATGGCAAGAAAAGTCCGAACACTTTCGATAGTGCGGCACCCCGAACTTATAGCATTATATGCGTCAGCTCTGAATCATGTCTTGGGTCAATAGTTGGGTTAGCCCGGCTCCCTTGTTTTGGTACCTTACATTCCGTTATATTGGTTAAGGTAGCGCAGGGAGAACTATTGCGATTGTGTCCCAGTTTTTCCGGACGAGCACCTCAGTAGAGAAAGCCGAAAACTGATCGTCATGATGCGATGAGAGCTGGTCGATGTTCGCGAGGTACCAAAATCCCTAAAGATTTTTTCTGCTTAAGGCGAGGAATCAGCTTTGTCTGATTTACGCGTGTATAGCGCCCCAGTTCGGCTTTCTGAATACTAGGGGCTTCGCCGAAATTTAAAATTGTAGACTTCTATGGTCAAGTGAGAGTTATAAAGCCGAATAGTCCGTTTGCCTTGTTCGCTGCGCCAAACACCTCCTTAAAGGACCAAAACTTTGGATAAAGAGTGTTTGGGTTTCCACGAACACCCCAATACTAGTTACAAGGGGGCGGAAGCCGATGACTGGCCTACTTTCAGATTTTGATAAACGACCGTAGAGAAGGTAATATTTTAAATCAAAACAAAGTGTTGCATAGCACAAATAAACCCGTTCTCATATTACACGGACGACATGAGTACATTCACTAAAAAATTATGTTCTTAGGACATTCAATCACCACAAGAAGAGCGCCTTTCATAACGCCATCATAATATTTCTCGGGGCAGCGATGCTCCTTGCCATCCGGGGGTCCATCCTTCACGAGCTTCTCAGCATCCAGCTTGCCCCAATGCACCTTTGCGCGGGCAAAGGCCCGTCGGGCACCCTCAATACATGCAGACTGCTTGATAACTTCTAGCCATGGACAGGTGTCGGTGTCAAAACCGGCAGACTTCGGGTAGGGTGTCCCGAACTGTGCGTCTAGGCGGATGGTAACAGGAGACAAGGGACACGATGTTTTTACCCAAGTTCGGGCCCTCTCGATGGAGGTAAAACCCTACTCCTGCTTGATTAATATTGATGATATGGGTAGTACAAGAGTAGATCTACCGCGAGATCGGAGTGGCTAAACCCTAGAATCTATCCTATGGTATGATTGTTGTTCGTCCTACGGACTAAAACTCTCCGGTTTATATAGACGCCGGAGAGGGCTAGGGTTACACAGAGTCAGATACAATGGGAGGAGATCTTCATATCGTATCGCCAAGCTTGCCTTCCATGCCAAGGAAAGTCCCATCTGGACACGGGACGGAGTCTTCAATCTTGTATCTTCATAGTCCGGGAGTCTGGCCAAAGGTCTTAGTCCGACCATCCGGACACCCCCTAATCCTGGACTCCCTCAGTAGCGCCTGAACCAGGCTTCAATGACGACGAGTCCGGCGTGCAAGTTGTCTTCGGCATTGCAAGGCGGGTTCCCCTGCAAATTCTCTGTATCCGTCGAATAGTGTCCGGCTTCCAGTGTGTGATGTCCTCCTCGGCTTCCAGTGTGTGGTGTCAAGCGAATGCGAAAAGCCAGGGGATTTTCTTTTCACTTACCCCCTGGTTGCGTTAATGAGCCGCCCATAAAAGAGACGGGGATTTAGATCCAACTCGCACCATCTTCCGTCCGCGAGTCTTCATCAGAATGCCTCTGACATAGATCAATTCCAACATGGCCAGTCGATGCCACTCCTCCTCTCGCTCCTCCAGCCCTCGGCCCGGAGATTGGGGGCGGTGCTCCGTCCCACATAGCAAGTTAGTAGTGCTTCAGTCCAAGGGGCTTCTCCCCCCAGCATATATGGTCCCCGTTCGAGCCGGGATTGCTGCCTATAGTGGCGGAGAGCAGGTGGAGGGCGTTCCCAATCCCTCTCAAGGAGAGTGGGTATGCCTAGTCCCTTATTTGATGAGAGGACTAGGATTTCCAATTCATCCGTTTCTCCGAGGGTTGCTAGAGTTCTACGTCCTCCCGCTACATAACCCCACGCCCGCCTCCATTCTGCATATCACGTGCTTCGTGGCCCTCTGTGAGCTGTTCTTGGGTGTTGAGGCCCATTTCGCACTGTGGAAGAAGTTGTTTTGCCTTGTGCCCCGTTCTCAGGAGGGGTCTATTTATCAGGTGGGCGGAGCTGAACTATGGCGCATCGCTGGAACCGGATATCTATCCGGCACCCCAAAGAGGGCGTCCGAAGACTGGCCCACAGAGTGGTTTTATATAGATGACGTCCCCCTACCGGACCCTGTACGGATCGGCCTCCCTGAGTTCAATAATGCCCCGTTGAAGAAGCGCCTGAGTTGGCGCCCACGGAACCCTCAGAGGGAAGCTGACGGGGACGTCCCGTACCTGATGAGCCGGATAAGGTTGTTGGCTCACTCCGGACTGACCATGATTAAGGTCATGGCCGTATGCATTACGCGAGGGGTGCAGCCGCTTCAATAGAAAGGCCACCCCATGTGGGATTTCAACGGGGAGGATGACGCCACCCGGTGCGGTCGCAAGGGGCCAGATTCGGCCGCCACTTTAACGAGAATCTTATCCTCTTTGTACAAGGGGGAAGAGGAAGAACTCCTCCGTGTCAACCCGGAAGGCGGATTCTCTATGTACAATCCTCCTAGTTGGGTGAGCGGATACTTTCACTCGCCTATCCGTTTGTGAAATTCCCGTAGTTGAGTACTTAGACTAGTAATGTTCAAACGCAGGAGCTGCGCCAGGCCGTGAAGGAAATAAACAGCCCTGCTCCGCAACCCGAGGACCCGGGACGGCCCCTCGATCCGGACTCCCAAGAAGATCCAGACTTATGCGTGGAGTTGATTGATGGAGTATTTCATCAATTGAGCAAGGATAACTCCTTAGTGGCCATCACGACCGACTATCCTGGACTACTTCCAGCCTCCAAGGTAACTAAGACCGATGTCCCAGTATTATCATGTTTTATCTTGCATGTCGTGTACTAACAACGTTTCGCTGGGTAAATCCTTGAGGCGGAAGGCCGAGCCCACGGTGGGCAGCCAAAAAGGGCCGCTGAAGCCAGGTGGGCCAAAAAGAAGTGTGGACCGGATCGAGATTCTGGCACAACGGTATGGCGCGCGGATTTAACGCCTAGGGTTTATGCCCTTGAGTCTTACTAATGCTCATCATTTTGTTAGGAAGAAGAGAGCCCGCCGGACTATGTCCGCCGGCCAAGGTTCGAGGCCATGTCCGGAAGCGGAGGCGGACACGGGACGCGCCTCGGGCGCTGCTCCGACAGAGGGCGCCGACGGGCTATTTGCCACCAATTCAGAGGTGGAGAGTGCCCTGAACCACAGGCGTCACCGGACTATTCTTCGTGACGCGTGTTTTTCCCCAGAGGCATTGGATGCCTTTAATATAGGAGATGCATATCTCCATGCTGCTCAAAATGGTCTAGCCAGAGCCACAGAGCAGTATGTGAAAGACATACATGTAAGTAAAATTGAAGGTTATATGTGTCAGTAGCCCCCGAGACTTGAAACAGTGAAGATAACTGTTTGAAGGATCATGTGCTATGCAGTGTCTTACAAAGAAGAACACGCAATTGTCCCAGGAGCTCGAAGAGTGCAAGGCTCAGCTCGAGGCTGCATTGGCCACTCCCGAGAATGTCAAGGGGACGCCCGCAGGTAATATGTGCTTCTAAAGGTACTTCCGTTTCGAAATGCGGTAGGCGTGCAGCCCTGACGATAATAATGCAGATGAGGCCGAAGTAAATCCGGACCAGCAACAACTCCTACACCAACTAAAGGCTGGCGAGAGCGTGCTGACGAGGGTGAGGCAAGAGAAGAACAAGCTTCAAGACGCCAATACCCAGCTAGGCGAGGAACTGAAAGATGTTCATATTCAGCTGTCTTCTGTCGTGAAGGAGAATCGGCGACTTCGACGCGGCCTTTTTAGTAAGTGCTTGAACGAATCTTCAAAAAAAGAATTCGGCGAGGAAGTCGATTGACAGGGCTATGTCTGTAGGTCTGCTGACGGGTCGTCCGGCGGAGGAAATGCCCGGTTCATCGGGAGACCTTCTTCCCGAGCTGTTGCAACTACACGAGCGAGTTTGGCGGGCAATGCAAAGCGTCATCCAGGCTATGTGGCCATCCCTCTCCGTGCCCGAAGGCCTTGAGGAGCTTGCCAAGAAGCTGGAGGGAGTGCGGCAGTGCTTCCGGTTGTGGAAGATATCGGCTTGCCGTCAAGGTGCCAGGGAGGCCTGGGCCATGGTGAAGACTCGGTACTCGAAGGCTGACCCAAACCACATGGCCGAGGTCGGCCCTGTAGGTCCAGACGGAAAGGAGATCCCGGTCAGCTTAGCATATGGCCAGGTGGAACTGGCTGCAAAGTATTCCCAACAGGACTGTAAATTAGACCGCCTGTTGGATGGCATTGAAGAAGAATATGCCGAGTCGAATTGACTCTGTAAAAATGACATAAAAATGTCTTCTAGCTGGATTGTAGATCGTTTGTCATTGCGGACCTTTTCGCTTCGACCTCTGGACCCTATAGTCCGAAGTGTGTCCGAATACCCTCTCGGTTATGTAAGAACCGAGGCATGCATGGAGACAAGGCGTAGGGGTCATAAGTACTTTAGCAGACAAGTGCCCAACTAGTTATGTTATATTACATGGTTAGTAAGAAACATCTTCTAGAGAGAATAGTTCCGTTAGGGGTTCCTTTCCCTGGGAGGCATGCCCTAAGGTGCATGTCCGAACTGCCGAAAAGAACAAAAAAGCATCCGGGGGCAAATGAATGAATACGAAAAAAATCATCTTTTAGTTCACCGACCGAATATTCCCTTAAGAATGCTAGCTTTTGGCTTCACCCAGTCTGAGGTACACATCCGGCTGACCCGGCAGTAACAATCGCAGAGGTGCTCCCTTTACCACCTAGCCGAACGAACGGGAATGTAGGGGTAAGCACAGGAGCCAGGCAACCCAGCTTGGCCAAAACTTAAGTCATATCGATGCATATAATGGTGTATAAAAGGTTCATGGGGAAGCATCACACATGTTTTGGGCATGAGGCCCGTTTTATATAAACTTCCTGGTAGAGAAGCGCCCAGGTATTATGAGCGCAGGTAGCGCGTCGGGTATGTGTGAATATTGCACATGCAAGCCCCTAAGGGCTTGTGAGAAAGAATAAAAAGAAAGGGCTAGGGAGAAGGAACAAAATCCCAGACTGCCAAAAATAAAAATAAAAAGAAAAAATAAAACAAAGGGACTAGGGAAGGAAACGAACACGAAGTCCGGCGCTAGGCGTAGAACCTTCGTAGACATGCTGCGTTCCATGGGTTCGGCTCGAGTCAGTTATCCGATGCGCTTCGCAGACGGTACGCTCCGCCGGTCAGTACTTGGTCGATGATGAAGGGGCCCTCCCATTTGGGTTTTAATTTATCCTTTTTCTTGTCCGACAGGCATAGAACTAGTTCGCCAATGCTATAGGTTTTGGCCCGTACTTCTCTGCTGTGGTATCTTTGAGCCTGCTGCTGATACAATGCGGAACGAGCCTTTGCCATGTCGCACTCCTCTTCCAATGCGTCCAAGCTGTCCTGCCGATCGAGCTCGGTTTCTCTTTCTTCGTACATGCGCACGCGAGGTGAGTCATGGATTATGTCGCATGGCAGTACTGCCTTTGCGCCGTATACCATAAAAATGGTGTGAATCCGGTAGTGTGATTCGGCGTGGTCCGCAGCCCCCAGAGTACGGAGTCAAGCTCCTCTACCCAGTGCGAGTTAGATTCCTTGAGGGATCGCACTAGTCTGGGTTTGATGCCGCTCATAATGAGTCCGTTGGCCCGTTTGACTTGACCGTTAGTTTGAGGGTGATAGACTGAAGCATAGTCGAGCTTGATGCCCATGTTTTTGCACCAAAGTTTGACTTCATCCGCTGTGAAGTTTGTGCCATTGTCAGTTATGATGCTGTGGGGGACGCCGTAATGGTGTACGACCCCGGATATGAAGTCTATCACTGGTCCGGATTCGACCGTCTTTACAGGCTTGGCTTCTATCCATTTGGTGAATTTGTCCACCATGACTAGTAGATATTTTTGCTTGTGGCTTCCTCCTTTAAGGGGTCCGACCATGTCAAGCCCCCAGACCGCAAAAGGCCAGGTAATGGGTATAGTTTGTAGGGCGGTAGGCGGCATGTGGCTTTGGTTGGCGAATAACTGGCAACCAACACATCATTGCACAAAGTCCTGAGCGTTTGCCCGGGCCGTTGGCCAATAAAATCCGGTATGGAAGGCCTTGCTTACAAGGGTCTGGGCTGCAGCGTGGTGCCCGCCGAGTCTGGCATGAATTTCAGCCAAAAGGTCTCGCCCTTCTTCTTCGGAGATACACCTTTTAAGGACTCCGGTTGTGCTTTTCTTGTAAAGCTCTCCCTCATGGACTTTGTAGGCTTTAGATTGCCGCACTATGCAGCGGGCCTCGTTTTGGTCCTCGGGAAGTTCCTGCCTAGTTAGGTAGGCTATGAATGGTTCTGTCCAAGGGGCAATGACTGCCATTATTGCGTGGGCTGACGGCGTTGTTTCGTTGGCGGAGCCCCCAGCCGTGTCAGAGTGTTCGGTGAGGGGCAGTGTAGTTGTGTCCGGGCTATTGTTTCTGGATTCTCCTTCCCATGATACAGATGGCTTGAACAACCTTTCTAGAAAGATGTTGGGAGGGACGGCCTCGCGCTTGGCGCCAATGCGTGCCAGCACGTCTGCTGCTTGGTCATTTTCCCGGGCTATGTGATGAAATTCGAGCCCCTCAAACCGAGCTGACATCTTTAAGATGGCATTTGCGGTAAGCTGCCATTTTTGGATCCTTGGCATCAAAGTCTCCATTTGTTTTTGATATTGCGAGATTTGAATCCCCGCGGACCTCTAGGCACTGAATTCCCGTGGAGACTGCCATTCGGATGCCATGTAAAAGGGCCTCGTATTCGGCTGCGTTGTTGGAATCCGTGTACATTATCTGAAGTACGTATTGGACTGTGTCCCCGGTTGGGGAGGTCAGAACGACGCCAGCCCCCAGGCCAGCCAACAGTTTGGATCCGTCGAAGTGCATGACCCAGTTGGAGTATGCGCCGTATTCTTTAGGGAGTTCGTCTTCAGTCCATTCGGCGATGAAGTCGGCCAAAACCTGCGACTTAATAGCTCGCCTTGGCATATAGGTTATGTCGAACGGGAGGAGCTCGATGGCCCATTTGGCAATCTGGCCTGTTGCGTCGTGGTTGTTTATAATATCATTAAGGGGTACTTCGGATGCCACTGTTATGGAGCACTCTTGAAAGTAGTGTCGCAGCTTCCGGGATGCCATGAACACCGTGTATGCTATCTTTTTATAATGTGGGTACCGTGACTTTCATGGCATTAGCACAGTGGACACGTAGTACACTGGTTTTTGGAGGGGGAACTTGTGTCCGTCCGCTTCTCGTTCGACGACGAGCACCGCTCTTACAACTTGATGGGTGGCCACGATGTATAATAGCATTGGTTCGCCCGTGTTGGGCGCGGCCAGGACCAGATTTGTTGCCAGTATGGCTTTTATTCCTTCGAGTCCGGCTGTGGTGGCATCCGTCCACTCGAAGTGGTCGGTGCGCCGCAGGAGGCGATAGAGGGGTAATGCCTTTTCTCCTAAGCGGGAGATAAAGCGGCTTAGAGCCGCCACGCATCCTGTCAGTTTTTGTATTTGTTTGAGGTCCTTTGGGGTATCCAATTGTGACAGAGCTCGGATCTTTGTTGGGTTTGCTTCAATTCCTCTACCGGATACGATGAAGCCCAAGAGCTTTCCGGCTGGTACACCGAAAATGCATTTTTCCGGGTTGAGCTTAATGTCATATGTTTGGAGATTGTCAAACGTGAGCCTCAAGTCGTCTACTAGAGTATCGACATGTTTTGTTTTGATGACCACGTCATCTACGTATGCTTCGACTGTTTTGCCGATCTGGTTGGCCAGACATGTCTGAATCATGCGCTGATATGTTGCGCCGGCGTTTTTGAGCCCGAAGGGCATCGTGTTGAAGCAGAATGGGCCATATGGGGTGATGAATGCCGTTGCAGCTTGGTCTAACTCTGCCATCTTGATTTGATGGTAGCCGGAGTATGCATCGAGGAAACACAATGAGTCGTGTCCTGCGGTGGCGTCGATGATTTGATCAATTTGGGGGAGTGGGAAAGGGTCCTTTGGACAGGCCTTGTTTAGGTCTTTGAAATCGACACATAGGCGCCAAGATTTGTCCTTCTTTGGTACCATCACCAGGTTTGCTAGCCAGTCTGGATGTTTTATTTCTTTGATGAATCCGGCTTCCAGCAGTTTTGCTAGCTCCTCTTGGGTTCGGAAAAACACCGTAGGGTCTGCTTGACGGGTTTAAACCCTTTTATGATGTTCAGGCTGTGCTCGGCCAGCCTGCGCGGGATTCCTGGCATATCCGAGGGGTGCCAGGCGAAAATGTCCCAATTTTCTCGCAGGAAGTCTCTGAGTGCGGCGTCTACATCGGGTTTTAATTGTGCCCCGATGGAGGACGTTTTTGTAGGGTCCGTTGGATGGACTTGGAATTTGACTATTTCGTCTGCTGGTTTAAAAGAGGTGGACTTGGATCCCTATCCACCGTAGAGCGCAACACCGTTAATTCCTCGGCCGCTAGGGCCTCAGATAATGCCTCCAGGGCCAGTGTGGCTGTCTTGTTTTCAGTGCGGAGCGCTATGTCCGGATCACTTACGAGAGTGAGGATTCCGTTGGGCCCGGGCATTTTGAGCTTCATGTACCCGTAATGGGGTATGGCTTGGAAAATTGTAAATGCTTCTCGCCCTAGCAGAGCGTGGTATCCGCTGCTGAACAGGGCCACTTGAAACGTGACCTCCTCGGATCTGTAATTGTCCGCGTGCCGAACACCACATCCAGTGTGATTTTTCCTGAACAGCATGCTTCCCGGCTTGGGATTATTTCCCTAAAAGTTGTGTTGCTTCGCTCAATGCGGCTCCAGTCAATTTCCATTTTTCATAGGGTTTCCTCGTATATGAGGTTGAGTCCGCTGCCGCCATCCATGAGTACCTTTGTAAGTCGGAAGTCGTCCACAATCGGACTGAGGACCAATGCGGCTGGTGCTCGGGCTGTCCGGAATTTAGGTTCGTCACTGGCATTAAATGTGATAACCATGTCACTCCATGGGTTTATTGTTGCTACTTGGAAGACTTCGGCAAGGTTGCGGAGCGTTTGTTTCCTTGCATTGTTTGATGTGAAGGTCTCGAAGACTGTCGACACCATACTGGGGAGTTATTCTTCGGGTGCTAGAGTTAAAAACTCCTCGCCACTTCTGGCCACTTGCCATAGTATCCAACATGCTCTGAGGTTGTGCGTTGGTGTGGCTTTCCCTGAATTATGAATTTTACAGGGTCCGTTGAGCCATCCTTCCAGTACGGTCCCGTACCCTGTAGAGGGTTTTTGTTTTTTGATGTTTGGCTCAAATGCCTGGCGATAATGCGCCCATTTGTTTCAGACTCGTGTTATATTCGGGGCCGGATTGTCCTAGAATTTATCTTCGGTTTTTCGAATGCTTTCAGTCGCACAATACTTTCGTACTATGGATGTCAAGTCGGCGTATCGTGTGATTTCGCGGTGACTTATGGCGTTGAGGATTCCGATGTCCGTGCAGTTGTTAAAGAAGAGTGAAATTTCTTCTTTCTCACGGCAGTCCTTTATCCTGTTCATAACCAGGAGGAATTTGGCCCAGTAGTGGTGTACTGTTTCTCCGGACTCTTGCCGTATTAGGGATAAATCCCGTATGGTTGGGTGGGTGGGTGGAATTAAATCCGGAACCCTGCCCGATGTAGGATTCAGGGGTCGAGCGGTTTCCGAATTTGGAAGCTTGCTTTCTCAGATATTATTCAATGAATCGGGCCTGCTGCCTGACTTTAGGTTCAGGGTTTGGGCGACACCCTCCCCTCCGCGGGTATCCGGCTTGGAGGGATCGGGAATCCGGACGCATCTGGTCCTTAGGGCAGGCGGAGACTCGCCGCATTGTTCTTCCACCACTTCGACGTGGTGGGTAATCTGGGGAGAGTTAATCTCTCTGATCGGGTTTAAGCCCAATCTGGTCGTAATCAGTAGCGACTCCCAGGGCCGCGATGCGATCCAAGAGCTCGTTCAGGGAGAAGAGCTCCATCGGATCTAACTGCTCGGCAAGCTCCGAGCTGATGCGAAGATTGCTTTCGATGGCCCGAGAGGTCATCGTCGGCGCGACGGCCGGACAGGCGGTCATCAAAAACCTGCCTAGCCGGAGAGTTTGGCCGACAGCCAAACCTCCTTTAGCAACGATGCCGTCTTTAAAGACGGGATGCGGCATCCTTCCTGATGGTGACGACACAGTGGAACTCTCAATGAAAGCACCAAAGTCGGTGTCAAAACCGACGGATCTCGGGTAGGGTGTCCCGAACTGTGCCTCTAGGCGGATGGTAACAAGAGACAAGGGACATGATGTTTTTACCCAGGTTCGGGCCCTCTCGATGGAGGTAAAACCCTACTCCTGCTTGATTAATATTGATGATGTGGGTAGTACAAGAGTAGATCTACCACGAGATCGGAGTGGCTAAACCCTAGAATCTAGCCTATGGTATGATTGTTGTTCGTCCTACGGACTAAAACTCTCAGGTTTATATAGACACCGAGAGGGCTAGGGTTACACAGAGTCGGTTACAATGGGAGGAGATCTTCATATCGTATCGCCAAGCTTGCCTTCCATGCCAAGGAAAGTCCCATCCGGACACGGGAGGGAGTCTTCAATCTTGTATCTTCATAGTCCAGGAGTCCGGCCAAAGGTCTTAGTCCGGCCATCTGGACACCCCCTAATCCAGGACTCCCTCAATAGGCATGCACCATCCGCTTCACCAGGCCGAAGTAGCTGCCGGGCAGGGGCTCGCTAGGCCACATCCAGACTATGAGGTCCCCCATGGCCTGTTCGGCCGCATTGTGGAGTTCGACCAGTTGCTTCAGTTGGTCACTCAGAGGCATTGGGTGTTCGGCCCCAGTATATTGGGACCAGAACAGCTTCTCCGCAGAGCTCCCCTCTTCAGCGCGATAGAACTCCGCAGCATCCGAAATGCTGCGTGGCAGATCTGCGAATGCCCGTGGAGAGCTCCGGATTCGTGTAAGTAAAAGAAATAACTCCTCCACATGCTTGCTTTGCATAAAGAATGCCTTACCCTCCACTATCTTCTTGGCCGCCTGGATTTCCTGGAGTGCCTTTTGGGCTTCGGCCCTGGTATCAGCCGTGCTCTAGAGGGCCTTTGCAAGCTTAGACGCTTGCGTCTTGTAGTCATGCTCCAGGGGGCCGACCTTCTGGCCGAGCTTCGGGAGCTCCTGCTGTACCTCTCCCACCCGAGCATCTTGCTTCTCTCGCTCGGTGCGCTCAGTATCTGCCTTGGCTTCGGCCACGGACAATGCTTCTTTCAGGGCCGCCACTTCGGTCGCGGTCCCTGTCAAAAGCCATGATGCTTTTTCTTAGCATCACCAACTTTTTATCCTCTATACGACATATGGACGGGGTTTTTCTCACCTCTGTTCGCCTCGAGCTGCTTCTTCACGAGGCCGAGCTCTTCTTCGGCCTGCCCCAGTTCGCGCTTGAGTCCGGCAACCTCGGTCGTGCATGCAGCAGTGGTCAGCAGCAGTGCTTGTTTGATTCATACAGACAAATACTATTAGCTTCCTGCTGTTTTTTAGTTGACCCTTTGTTTGACTTTTCTTTCCGAACACCAACCAGAGCATCAGGTGCTACTATCTATCGGGTTATATTTCCTCACACTTTCTTTACCTCAAAGCCTATTAGCAGGCTTGTGCAGGCTTCGGTCAATCCGCTCTTGGCGGACCGCACCTTCTCAATCACCGTACCCATAAGTGTACGGTGTTCATCCTCAATGGAAGGGCCTCGAAGCACTTCCAGCAAATTATCCGATGCCTCCGACTGGGTGGAGGTCATCTGCACGGCCGGCTCGCCCTCCTTCCTGAGGGACTGCTTACCAGAATCTGGAACCTTTGTAGGCTCTGGTGCGGTAACCGGCCAAGAGGCAGACTTACTATGGCTCCCATCAGCATAATCCATGGGGTTCTCATTCCCCATGTGTCCAGCGCCCGAGGTTTTGCCTTGGGGCGTCTCCGGAACCATCACCTCCAGCTCGGGCATCCTCCGGGACAACACCTCGGTGTCATCCACGGGTCATGGAGAGGTCTCCGTCGGGAGCGAATTCATCTCCGACTCATTCAGAGACTCCTCGAGATCGGCCCCGGCCAGACTACATATACGTGTTCAGCGTCATTAAAAACCATGAGGTCAAAAGTCGTATGAAAAATATTATGGAATGCGGATACTTACGACCTCGCCCGGGGTTTGCCCCTGGGCAACCACTCCTCGTCACTAAAAGCGACGGTAGTGGAATGATCTGGAAGGGACGCCTTGCCCTTCTTCGGCGTCCCGGCCTCCACCGATGGGGTAGGCCTTCCTTTTCTTCTCCTCCCTCGCGCGGGGAGGAGGCATTTCTTCATGTTCTCCCCCGTCTTCGGGGGGAGAATCTTCCTCGTCATCTTCAAATGACAACTCTATCACGGCCCTGCTCCGGTGACCTTTTCTGGTCCCCGCGGCCACCTTCTTGGACCCTTCGGCCCCCTCAGTTGAGGCGGCCTTCTTCTTCTTCCTCTCCTCCCCTTCGTGGGAGGAGTGTGCCTTGTACTCTTCTAGCGAGGCTTCGGGTGCGGACTTGTGCCAAAGACCCTTTCAGGTCCCTGTGGCCTTCTTTTTGGCCTTTTTCTCCTGCACCTTGTAAGGCGCCAGAACCAGCATCCCTGACAGGAGTGCGCTTACTGGGTCTTCAGGCAATGGAGCCAGACAGTCGATCCGCTCCGCCATCTCCACCCACTCCTGTTCAGTCAGCAAGGTGACGTATAAATCCTCCCCCGAATGTACTAAGGGAACGTCTCGTAAATAATCAAGGGACTTAACGGACTGGCAATGTGCGTTGCGCTGAGCCCCCAGTCCTCGGAAAGGGGAGGAGGGACTTCACCGGTCTCGAATAGAACCTTCCAGATTTCTTTGTGTGTTGTGCCGAAGAGCTCTAGCAGCATCTGGTGTTCGGCCAGGTCGAACGCCCACATATCAAACGCCCGTGTTTGACACAGGAGAATCCGGCGAATGAGCATGACCTGGACCACGTTGACAAGCTTGATCTTCTTGTCCCTCATACTCCTGAGGCATGTCTCGAGTCCGATCAGCTCCATGGGTTCACCCCAGGCCAGGCCCTTCTTCTCCCAAGCGGTGAGCCGCGTGGGGATTCCGGATCTAAATTTGGGGGCTGCCACCCAGTTGGCGTTGCGCGGATCAGTGATGTAAAACCACCCTGATTGCCACCCCTTTATGGACTCCATGAAGGAACACTCGAGCCATATAACATTGGGCATTTTTCCCACCATGGCACCTCCGCACTCCGCCTATTGGCCACTCACGATCTTCGGCTTCACGCAGAAAGTTTTCAGCCACAGGCTGAAGTGAGGCTTGATGCGGAGGAAGGCCTCACAAAAGACGATGAACGCCGAGATGTTGAGGACAAAATTTGGGGCCAGATCGTGAAAGTCTAGCCCGTAGTAGTACATGAGCCCGCGGACGAAAGGGTGGAGTGGGAACCCTAGTCCCCGGACAAAGTGAGGGAGAAATACCACTCTCTCTCGAGACTTCGGCGTAGGGGTAATCCGTCCCTCTGTTGGAAGCCTGTGCGCGATGTTAGCGGCCAGGTATCCGGCTTCCCGAAGCTTGGTAATGTTCTCCTCTGTAACAGAGGAGGCCATCGACTTGCCTCCCGCTCCGGACATGCTGCGGTCTTACGGAGAAGGTGAGAACTTGGGCGCTGGAGCTCGAGGGTGCGAGAATGGATGAGCGAAGGAAGAAGAAGGCGTGGGTGAAAGTGGGAGATTTCTGCCCCTTTATAAAGGCGATGTGAATGTGCGCCTCCCACTTGCCTCTCGAAAACTCTCATTTTTCCTAGCACCTCGATTAATGGCGCTGGTTGGGTTACCCATACCCGTATTGATGAGAATCCCGCAATAAGGGAAACACGATCTCTGCTTTGACAGGACGTGCCAAAGAAACCGCCTCGTGGTGTGTGCGATAGCAAGTTGTAAGAACGGTTCGAATAAAAACCAGACCGTGGCGTGATGTCACTCTTCGAAGAATTGTCAGCAGATTGGATTCGTGAATGATTATTATTCTCTCTATGGTGATATATGGAGTATTATCTTGCAGAGCCGGACACGGTCCTTGTGTTCGTAATTTATCTTGGAGTATTCGGAGATGGAACCCGCCTCGCAATGCCGAATACAATCTACGCGCCGGACTCATCGTCATTGAAGGCTGGTTTTGGGGCTACTGAGGGAGTCCTAGATAAGGGGGTATCCCGACAGCCAGACTATGTACTTTGGCCGGACTATTGGACCATGAAGATACAAGATAGAAGACTTCGTCCCGTGTACGGATGGGACTTTCCTTGGTGTGGAAGGCAAGCTTGGCGATTTGGTTGTAGATCTCCTCCTCTGTAAACTGACCCTGTGTAACCCTAGCCCCCTCCGGTGTCTATATAAACCGGAGGGTTTAGTCCATAGGGATCAGAATCTTCATTATCATCAACAATCATACCATAGGCTAGCTTCGAGGGTTTAGCCTCTCTGATCTCGTGGTAGATCCACTCTTGTAATACACATATCATCAAGATCAATCAAGCAGGAAGTAGGGTATTACATCCATCGAGAGGGCCCGAACCTGGGTAAACATTGTGTCCCCAGCCTCCTGTTACCATTAGCCTTAGACGCCCAGTTCAGGACCCCCTACCCAAGATCCGCCGGTTTTGACACCGAAAGTGGGTGTACATCCAACTTTCTTGATCACGAAGACCTACGATACTTTTGAGGAAGCCCATCATTGGAATATACAAACCAAGTTCTATAATGAAAAATTCCCGCTAGTATATGAAAGTGACAACATAGGAGACTCTCTATCATGAAGATCATGGTGCTACTTTGAAGCACAAGTGTGCTAAAAGGATAGTAGCATTGCCTCTTCTCTCTTTTTCTCTCATTTTTTTATTTGGGCTTTTTCTCTTTTTTTATGGCCTCTTTTTTTTTATTTTTCATTCGGAGTCTCATCCCGACTTGTGGGGGAATCAAAGTCTCCATCATCCTTTCCTCACTGGGACAATGCTCTTATAATAAAGATCATCACACTTTTATTTACTAACAACTCAAGAATTACAACTCAATACTTAAAACAAAATATGACTCTATGTCTCTGGCGGTGTGCCGGGATGTGCAATGATTCAAGAGTGACATGTACGAAAAATTAAGAATGGTGGTTTTGCAAAAAATATGATGTCAACTACATGATCATGCAAGGCAATATGACAATGATGGAGCGTGTCATAATAAATGGAATGGTGGAAAGTTGCATGGCAATATATCTCGGAATGGCTATGGAAATGCCATAATAGGTAGGTATGGTGGCTGTTTTGAGGAAGGTATATGGTGGGTGTATGGTATCAACAAAAGTTGTGCGGTACTAGAGAGGCTAGCAATGGTGGAAGGGTGAGAGTGTGTATAATCCATGGACTCAACATTAGTCATAAAGAACTCACATACTTATTGCAAAAAATTATTAGTTATCGAAATGAAGTCTTACGCACATGCTCCTAGGAGGATAGATTGGTAGGAAAAGACCATCGCTCGTCCCCGACCACCACTCATAAGGAAGACAAACAATAAATAAATCATACTCCAACTTCATCACATAACAGTTCACTATACGTGCATGCTACGGGAATCACAAAATTTAACACAAGTATCTCTCACAACTACTCTACTAGCATGACTCTAATATCACCATCTTCATATCTCAAAAAAAATCATAAACAATCAAACTTCTCATATTATTCAATGCACTTTATATGAAAGTTTTTGTTATACCCATCTTGGATGCCCATCATATTAGGACTAGTTTTATAACCAAAGAAAATTACCATGCTGTTCTAAGAGACTCTCAAAATAACATAAGTGAAGCATGAGAGATCAATAATTTCTATAAAATAAAACCACCACCGTGCTCTAAAAAGATATAAGTGAAGCACTAGAGCAATGTTGTCTAGCTCAAAAGATATAAGTGAAGCACATAGACTATTCTAATAAATTCCGATTGATGAGTGTCTCTCCCAAAAGGTGTGTACAGCAAGGATGATTGTGGTAAGCTAAAAAGCAAAGACTCAAATCATTCAAGATGCTCCAAGCAAAACACATATCATGTGGTGAATAAAAATATAGCCTCAAGTAAAGTTACAGATAGACAAATACGAAAGAGGGCATGCCTTCCGGGGCATCCCCAAGCTTAGGATTTTGGTTGTCCTTGAATTTATCTTGGGGTGCCTTGGGCATCCCCAAGCTTAGGCTCTTGCCACTCCTTATTCCAAAATCCATCAAATCTTTACCCAAAAACTTCAAAACTTCAACAGAAAATCTCATGAGCTCCGTTAGTATAAGAAAACAAACCACCACTTTAAGGTACTGTAATGTACTCATTATTTATTTATATTGGTGTTAAAAATACTGTATTCCAACTTCTCTATGGTTCATACCCCCCCGATACTACTCATAGATTCATCAAAATAAGCAAACAACACACGAAAAACAGAACAGTTTGTAGCAATATGTAACTTTCGAATACTTCTGTAACTCAAAAAATCTGAAATAAATTGGTGGACGTGAGGAATTGGACTATTAATCACCTGAAAAAATAATCAACAAAAAAGAACTGTCCAGTAAAGAATGACAGCTATTCTTGTGAGCGCAAAAGTTTCTGTTTTTTTACAGCAAGATCGCAAAGACTTCACCCAAGTCTTCCCAAAGGTTCTATCTGGCACAAACACTAATTAAAATACAAAACCACATCTAAACAGAAGCTAGATGAAATTTTTGTTACTAAATAGGAGAAAAAGGTAAAGAACAAAAATAAAATTGGGTTGCCTCCCAACAAGCGCTATCTTTTAATGCCCCTAGCTAGGCACTGATAAATTTAATGATGCTCACATGAAAGACAAGAATTGAAGCGCAAAGAGAGCATCATGAAACATACGAAAAACACATCTAAGTCTAACATACTTACTATGCATAGGCATCTTATAGGCAAACAAATTATCATAGCAAGCAAAAACTAGCATATGCAAGGAAGCGGAAAGAAACAATAGCAATCTCAACATAACGAGAGGTAATTTAGTAACATGAAAATTTCTACAACCATATTTTCCTCTCTCATAATAATTACATGTGGGATGATAAGAAAATTCAACAAAATAGCTATCACAAGACATATTCTCAACACGATCCACGTGTATGCAAAGTTGACACTCTTCCAAAATAGTGGGACTAACATTAACTAAAGTCATGACCTCTCCAAACCCACTTTTATCAAAAATTTCATAAGATTGAACATTATCCAAATATGTGGGATCTAAAGTTGAAACTCTTCCAAATCCACTTTCAATATCGCAAACACTATTATCAATCTCATATTCATCATGGGGCTTAAATAAATTTTCAAGCTCATAAAAAGAATCATCCCAATCATGATCATTGCAACAAGTAGTGGAGATAGCAAAACAAGAATCCCCAAGCTTAGGGTTTTGCATATTATTAGCAAAATTGACATCAATAGAATTTATAGAAAAATCATTGCAATCATGCTTTTTATTCAAGGAGCTATTGTGAATCTCTTCATAAATTTCTTCATCACAATTTTCAGATTCACGAATTTCAAGCAAAACCTCATAAAACTAATCTAGTGCACTCAAATCACTAGAAATTGGTTCATCATAATTGGATCTCTTAAAAAGATTGGCAAGTGGATGAGGATCCATAAACTTTTAGCAAGCTAAGATATAAGCAAAAAGAAGGTACATGGTAACACAAGATCAAACAGAAGGAGGGCGAAGAAAAGGCAAAGGTTTTCGAAAATCGTTTTAGAAGTGGGGGAGAGGAAAATGAGAGGCAAATGGTGAATAATGTAATGCAAGGGAGAAGAGTTTATGATGGGTACTTGGTATGGATTGACTTGGCATAGATCTACCCGGCAACGGCGCCAGAAATCCTTCTTGCTACCTCTTGAGCATGCGTTGGTTTTCCCTTGAAGAGGAAAGGGTGATGCAGCAAAGTAGCGTAAGTATTTCCCTCATTTTTGAGAACCTAGGTATCAATCCAATAGGAGACGATGCACAAGTCACCTAGTACCAGCACAAACAATCAAGAACCTTGCAACCAACGCGATAAAGGGGTTGTCAATCCCTTCACGGTTACTCGTGAAGGTGAGATCTAATAGAGATAATAAAGTAAATATTATTGATATATTTGTTGTATAGATTGGAAAGTAAAGATTGCAAAATAGTAAATGAGATATAATATAATGGAAAAGAGATGCAATATAATAGGAAAGAGACCCGGGGGGCATATGTTTCACTAGTGGCTTCTCTCAAGATAGCATGTATTATGGTGGGTGAACAAATTACTGCCGAGCAATTGATAAAAGAGCGCATAATTATGAAGATATCTAAGGCAATGATCATGAATATAGATATCACATCCGTGTCAAGTAGACCGGAACGATTCTGCATCTACTACTATTACTCCACACATCGACCGCTATCCAGCATGCATTTAGAGTATTAAGTTCATAAGAACGGAGTAACGCATTAAGCAAGATGACGTGATGTAGAGGGATAAACTCAAGCAATATGATATAAACCCCATCTTTTTATCCTCGATGGCAACAATACAATACGTGCCTTGCTGCCCCTGCTGTCACTGGGAAAGGACACCGCAAGATTGAACCCAAAGCTAAGCACTTCTCCAATTGCAAGAAAGATCAATCCAGTAGGCCAAACTAAACCGATAATTCAAAGAGACTTACAATGATATCAAATCATGCATATAAGAATTCAGAGAAGAACAGAATAATATTCATAGATAATCTTGTTCATAAATCCTCAATTCATCGGATCTTGGCAAACACACCGTAAAAGAGTATTACATCGAATAGATCTCCAAGAACATCGAGGAGAACTTTGTATTGAGAATCAAAGAGAGAGAAGAAGCCATCTAGCCAATAACTATGGACTCGAAGGTCTATGGTAAACTACTCACGCTTCATTGGAGAGGCTATGGTGTTAATGTACAAGCCCTCCGTGATTGAATCCCACTCTGGCAGATCACCAAAAAAAGCCCCAAGATGGGATCTCACGGGTACAGAAGGTTGTGGCAGTGGAAAAGTGGTTTCGTGGCTCCCCCTGGTGTTTCTAGGGTATAAGAGTATATATAGGTGAAAGAAGTACGTCGATGGAGCTACGAGGGGCCCCCGAGGGTGGGGGCGCGCCCTCCTACCTCATGGCCTCCTAGTGGCGTTCCAGATTTCTACTCCAAGTCTTCTGGTTTGCTTTCTGTCCAAGAAAGATCATCGCGAATGTTTCATTCCGTTTGGAGTCCGTTTGGAATTCCTTTTCTGCAAAACTCTAAAATAGGCAAAAAACAGAAACTGGCACTAGGCCTTCGGTTAATAGGTTAGTCCCAAAAATAATATAAAAGACCATATTAAAGCCCATTAAACATCCAAAACAGATAATATAATAGCATGGAACAATCAAAAATTATAAATACGTTGGAGACGTATCAAGGATACACAAGAAGAGTAGTTTCATGTAAGAACATGGTGTGATAGAAAGATATAGTATGTACCAAAAACAGGAAAGCGTGTCATATTGACCCGTATCATGCGTAAGCTAAGCAGATGTATTTTACACTAATTAGGAGCAATACTAGCTAGACACCATATGAAACATGCAACCAGATATCACACTGCCAAGTTAGAGCAACCACCTTGGATGGTGGAGTAGGGGAGCGGAGACTTGGACCTTGTAATGCACTAGCAGTACAAGGAGAATCTGTACAGATGCTCCATTTACGTTGCTGTAGAGGACCACCATCATCACATTCTTACTCTTTTCCTTCCTCTTTCTTGATTTTGCCTTGTCAAGTCAAACCCGCAAGAAAAAAGGAATAAAATTTGCTCTTCAGAACTCATTGATGCATGATACTGACGAACACTACTTTCATGTAAGGCAACCGCATGATAGGAGGATGGAATATGTACGAAAAATAGGACAGCGTGACATATTGACATGTATGATGTATAAAGTGTAAACTAAGCACAAGGTGTTTGAACTTGTTAGAAGCAATGAAAGCTAGAAACCATATGAAAGATGAAACCAATATCACTCTGCCAAATTAAAAGGTTGGCCTAACAAATGTATTTGACCAAACTAGAAGGAAGACATGGCAACAGGCTAGAAATAATATGCAATATGCAACGAATAAAGGTGTCTCGTCAAAAGTGATTGATGTAGGATACAGAAGAGAGGTAGTTTCATGTAAGAGCATGGTTAACACATAGATGTAGTGTGTACCAATAATAGGAAGGCATGTCATATTCACATCTATGATGTGTAAATTAGCAGATGCAATTTTCCCTAATTAGAAGCATTACAAGCTAGACACCGTATGCAACATGCAACCACATATCATACTCGGAAGTTAGAGCAAGCACCTTTGATGGTGGTGTAGGGGAAGTGCGGTCTTCAAGTACAGAGCTATGTTCAATATCTTCATTTAGGCTTGCTGTTTCTTGAGAATCATGTGGAGAAGATGAAACTGCACTCTTTATAAGAGTAGCACTTCTCATACTAACTGTTGGTGTCAGAACCAGCGGATCTCGGGTAGGGGGTCCCGAACTGTGCGTCTAGGAGGATGGTAACAGGAGACAAGGGACACAATGTTTTTACCCAGGTTCGGGCCCTCTCGATGGAGGTAAAACCCTACTCCTTCTTGATTAATATTGATAATATGGGCAGTACAAGAGTAGATCTACCACGAGATCAGAGATGCTAAACCCTAGAAGCTAGCCTATGGTATGATTGCTGTTCGTCCTACAGACTAAAACCCTCCGGTTTATATAGACACCGGAGAGGGCTAGGGTTACACAGAGTCGGTTACAATGGGAGGAGATCTACCTATCGTATCGCCAAGCTTGCCTTCCACGCCAAGGAAAGTCCCATACAGACACTGGACGAAGTCTTCAATCTTGTATCTTCATAGTCAAGGAGTTTGGGCAAAGGTCATAGTCCGGTCATCCGGACACCCCCTAATCCAGGACTCCCTCATTAACCCACGGGCGTGACTGTCTCATCATAAGTGATAGATGCAAGATACACAAGAACAGTAGTTTGATGTAAGAACATGGTGCGATAGGCAGATGTAGTATGTACCAAAAACAGGAAGGCGTGTCATATTCACATGTATAACGTGTAAGCTAAGGAGATGCAATTTAACAAATTAGGAGCATTACAAGCTAGGCACCATATGCAACATGCAACCAGATATCACACTGCCATGTTAGAGCAAGCACCTGCGATGGTAGTGTGGGGGAATTGCGGTCATCAACTAGAGACCTACGTTGACTATCTTCATTTAGCCTTGCTGTTTCTTGAGAATCTCGTGGGGAGGATGACACTGCACTCTTTAAACAAGTAGCGTCTCTCAGAGTAACCCACTAGGGTGACTGTCTCATCATGTGATTGATGAGGGATACAAAAGAGCATTAGTTTGATGTACGAACATGGTTTATAGACATATGTGGTATTTATAAAAAAAGGAAGGCATGTCATTATCAAAGGTATAATGTGTAAAGTAAGAAGATGCAATTTAACGAAATTGGAAGCAATACAAGCTAGACACCATATGCAACATGCAACCACATTTGACAGCGCGAAGTTAAAGCAAGCACGTGGGATGGTTATGTGTGGCAATTGAGATCATCAATTGCAGAGCTGCGTTTAGTGTCTCCATCTGCTGACACTACACCCATTAGAGCGCTAAAACGCTTAGTGCTTATCTTCGAATTACACTAGAGCGACTTCTACCTTTTCTTTTTTGTATTCATCAACACTGCGTCAGATTCTGAAATACCCAGGCATAAAAAAATAACAATGTGAGTATGGGTGAAGTGCTTGCACAAGTAGTACAGTGTAAAGGTAGCAGATAGCAGGTCGGTGAGAAATAAATGACGGGAGACATATGATAGCTCTACAACATGCATGGCACACAAATTACTACATGATTCTATGAAAATAACAGTCGATGTACAAAGAACAGGCAGATCGCCTTCATCCACCTCCAGCCAGGCAGTGTTACGATCTTCCTCAAAATGCCAGCGACCACCGACCTAGTCCCTTGCCTCCGCCCTCCTCTCGACCTCACCGCACCACCGTGCTTGGCACCGCCCCCGACCATCCCTTCAAGCCCCGCCGACCTCCAGATCGGGCGCAAGCAGCTCCTGCGCCCCGCACCCCTATGATAGACACAGATGCGCCGCTTCCCCGGCAAATAGGCACACTAGGTGCTCCGCGCGCCTAAGCGGGCGCAACCTCTTTTAATTGCGGTTCGACTAACCCTGAATTGAAATCCAGGCGGTCTAATGTCCTCCAGCCAAGGTGAAATAGTGAATGGGAGGAAACCTTGTGCATTTAGTATCATGAAGAAGATGCAGTAAGAAGCGCTGAACTAGTTTCTTTCGCGGGATGAATACAGTGTGAGGAGAGATGTAAGATTTGCACGAATAAGGGAAGAGGAGTACCTCTTTCTACTGGCAGTGCTGTGTCCTCCTTCTGTTTTTCCAACGATCTTCTTATGGTTCACTAGAAACAAGAAGTTGTGGAGGACGTTGGAGCCTTGGACGAACCCATGTCCAAGTTGTTGAGTGTGGTGCAGTGGCCGTCTGTCGGCGGCGGGGAACCAGATCCGAGGCGGCGAACAACGACGTAGCAGGAACAACTCCGGTGCGATGGACAATTGCGAAAGTGGAGCGGTAGCGGTGAGGCGCAGGATGGCGTGGTCGAAGTAGTTCTGGTACAGCGCATGTCGGCGTCGGCATCGTGGAGGCAGCTCTGCCTCAGCTTCAGCTGCTAAGTCCTTGAGGGTGTTGCAGTTGCAGTTGTGTTGGATGACAACATCGGGGTACCGGCTCTAGCGTGATGGAGGAGGGTGGTGGTGGATTGGGCACTATGGGGTGAAGGACGGAGGAGGCTGGGGTTTCGCGGCTGGTGGAGAGGATGTTTTGGCATCCACGGAATATGAATGGGGAAACGGAGGGAGGGGGAACTAAGGGGGAACAATGTTTTGGTTTGGGACGCGCTTGTTTGAAATTTTGTGAAAGTTAGAAACGTTGCCCCCATCTAAAATTCTGGACATATTGCGGGTTGGGGGTAGGATAGTAATCTGAGGTGTCCTAAATGGTGGTACCACCAAACATTAGTCTCACGCGGTTTCGGGTGACCAGAGGCTTGTTTGGCGCTTCGTTCAATATTTGGGAGCAGAAGCATTACCGTTTTCGGTTCTCTTGAATTGAACTTTCAGGATTTGTCAAACTTCACAAATCTCTACTCCTGAAAATCCTAAAGCTACGATTATTTTGGAATGGAGGGCGTACATTTGAATATACATTGTACACGAGTATATATTAAAGAATATGCAACTTACCTTAGTTCATGCATGGTTCCAGATATAATCTCCTTCGTTGCAAAAAAATAGTTAGACATGCGTATGAATATATAGCATGTTCGAACGTACAACAAAGATTGATGCCCCCTTTTAGATCTGATTTACAAATGCCATTATCTCGGGTTCAAATAGATGAATGCACTTCCTATGAATTCGAATCTTCGAAACCCCATTTATGTTGAATTCAACATGTATTCTATTTCATAGCTAGCAATTTGGAATGTATCCATGTAAGTGACAAATGTATAAAGTGCTTCACACTAACAACATGGAGTGCACTAATTAATGTTTATATATGAATTGTAAAAGCAATGCATTGCCTGTATTTCAAACCGCTCTCACTCTATGGATCAATAATATGAAATAAACACATGCACATGCTAGAATTCGATAGAGTATGGGTGTATGATAGACCGATTTTCGTTCATACGCAAATTTCAAAATCCATGATCTCATCCAAAACTAATTTCACACGTAGATGCACTATGCCTCAGCCCATTCTCACAAACGCGCTATATATCTCTCTATCTAACGCATAAGTGAATACACTTTATATGCATCGGCTTTTCTCTTTCACACATGCTCACAATCTCTCCCGGGGTATCGGTGTGTCTCACGCACACGCTCTCTCTATATATATCTCTCTCTCTTTTTCTGACTACTATGTACCACTCTTTTTAGTAACCTCAGTTGGAAAACACTATTTCTCTCACATGCATATATATACACATGCATAGTCTCTACTAGCCCTGTATACGCACATATATGTGCCTACGTGTCTCCCGCATACACATTATCTTTAGGCCTATCTCGCACACATTGCCACCCATCCCCCCACAGACACACCTCTCTCTTAGTAGTTGGCAGATATGCTTTCATTAGATCATTCCGTAGGATATCCCTGACTGTTAGGATGGATGGTAATACGAGGCAAAGTTTTACCCTAGTTTGGACTCTTGCAGTTGAGGAAAAAGCCTACTTGTAAGTGCATCTAGTGCCACCCTTAGTTTGTTTTGGAGTATTGACGACAAAGTTGGTTGAGGGACTAATGCGTTTGTGAGAATTGCAGGATAACGCAGGTAGTGTCCCTCAATGATTCGGTTTACGGCTTTTGTCGTTTTGAGAGCAACCCACCTCGAAGCCTTTGAGAGAGAAATCCTTGCGAGGATAAATCCCAAACACCTAGAGCCAAATAGTGTTAGGCATCACTGAAGTCTTTCTGTCTATGTGACTTGAAGACTTATTACACTTGAGGACTGTGCATCCTCCAGCCGGTTAGGCGTCGCGTTCTGAGCATGCAAGAGTCATTGTGGATTGCCAGGTGAACGATCTCTGTGAAGGTTTGGAAGTCTACCTTGAAGACTTACCAGAGTGATTGGGCAAGGACTAAGTGTCCTTAGCTTAAGGGGAATAAGGTGAGGACACGGTCTTCTGAGTTGAATATCAGCCTCCCTCACCAAACGTACAGTTGTTACAGCAACTGGAACTGGTCCAACAAATCCTGTGTCTTCAACAAGTGACTGGTTCTATCTCTTCCCTCCTTTACCTTGAGTTTGTCTTCGTGAAGTCATTGCTTACCTGTCTTATCTGATTGACTTCATTGCTTGACTACTGTTGTTGATTGGCTTCATACTATCTTCCATCCTGATCCTACTACCTAGCTGCTATTAGTCTTCGTACGTTAACGCTATTGCATACTTGACTATGGCTTGCCTGTTGTAGTTTATCTTCCGCTGCATATCGATTAGGTCATTTCTATTGTTTGTCTTCGAAACTTCCATGTTTTGAAGACTTTGATAAAAATCGCCTATTCACCCCCCTAGTCGATAACTAGCACTTTCAATTGGTATCAGAGCAAGGTACTCCCTTGTTCTGTGTGATTCGGTTTAACCACCTAGAGTTCAGCTATGTCGACTGCAGGATTGAGGAATGTATCTAGCCCCACCTTTGACGGTCATGAGTATCCCCGGTGCAAAGCCATGATGAAGAGGCGACTCATGGCTATGGACAGCGAACTGTGGACCGTCACCGAGATTGGTCTTACCGATCTATGCAAGATGGCGGAGGCTGATGACATTCGCAAGTACACTCTACTAAACCTCACAGCGAAGGATGTCATCTGCTCCTGCCTGTCCCGAAATCAGTTTAGGAACGTCATGCACCTCAATCACGCGAAGCTAATCTGGGACCGGCTTTCTTAGGTCTAGGATAGTCATCTTAATCGTCATGATCCTTGGCTTGATGACTACAAGGAGTCTCTTAAAGAGATGACCTTTCCACCTGAACCGTCTTCATCTTCACCATGCCTCATGGCAGGGGGTGCTAAGGTAACTGAATGCTATCTTTCTGAAACTAGTGATGATGAATCAGGTGATGAATTTGGCCCCAGCTATGTCAAACTTGCTTCCCTTGCCACTAAACAACAAAGAGCTTTGGAAAAGATTCAAAGCATGCTTAGTAGAGCGATGATATGTTGGGCCAAGAAATGGATCATTCAAAAGCTTTGGATGAGAGTCTTCAGAGACTTCATTCCAAGTTTGACGCCCTTCAAGATCAACATAATGCTCTCTTATCTGATCATGAGAAACTTTCTTCTGAATTTCTTCAAAGAGAGCAAGATCTTGGAAAGATAAGAGTGGATTATGAAGTTCTTCTGAAGAAGCACAATTCGTTACTTGCTCAACAGATCAGTCCCGCTCAGGATGAATTCGAACCACCATGCTTAAAATGCATTGAGCGTGATAACGCTGCCTCTATTGCTGAATGTTTCACTGCTGCTACTGTTGCTCTGTCTTCAACTACTGATGTGGTAACTAACCCCTCTTCTGAGGATACCACTATTATTGCTGATGAAAATGCTAGGTTGAAGACATTGCTTGAAACGGGGATGTATAAAAGTCTGAAAGGGCATCAGACACTTTGTGATGTCCTCAAAAAGAAGATTCTGAACCTAAACCCTAGGAAAGAGGGTGTTGGGTTCGAGAGGAAAATGAATGCTGATGGTTCCTACTGGAAGCCTGAGCAGTATCCCAAAACCACATGGGTTGCTGCAAAGGAACCTTCAGTGGATCCATCCACTTTATCTGGCTTTGCCTGTGCTAATCCTATTATCATTGATGAATCCTTTGATGCAAACTATAAACTGTTCAAAAATCAGAATGGTGAAGTGTTTGCCAGGTATATTGGTACTAACTGCAGGAATGGACCGCCAATGAAGAAGATCTGGGTTCCCAAAAGCTGTCTTGAGAATCTTCCTGTGAATGTTGTCATGACACCACCAGGGAAGAAGACAAACCCCAGATCAAAGGCGTCACATGGTCCAACGGCTTCATACGGAAACAGGACTCACCTGAGTCACCCTAACGCCAATGTTTTGCAGGGAAATCACACTCAAACTTATGAATATGAGCGTGTGTCTTCAAACCGCTATGTTCACAATACTAAGAACTTTTCTGCCTATTCATATGAGTATCATTCATCTCCTGCAAGGCTATTTGCTAGGGCTCCAAAGCCGAAATTCTCAGATGCTGCACTTAGACTCATTGCTTCTAAGCCACCCCTCAAGATGTGGGTGGTGAAGAAGAACTAACTCTCTTTTGCAGAACATGGTCTCCAGCCAGCAATCAAAGGCGTCCAATATTATTGCTGGGGACCTAAAACACAAAAGGGACGCATGATAAAATGACTTACTATGTATTCCACATATGAATCGCTTACCTGTCATACTGTGTGCTAACTTTCATCTATGCTGTGATAATCCAAGTGTGCATCAACTGCTTATGCTTCACAACATACATTGTGAAGCCTATCCTCCTAACTGCACTGTAGGGCATGTCACCAAAAGCTTCAGAATGGATTATTGACAGCGGATGCACTAATCATATGACTGGTGATCGAAGTCTTCTCATGGACTCAACCTTACGTCCATCCGACAAGAGTCAAATCACATTTGCTGACACTGGTAAAGGAAAGGTATTGGGTCTAGGTAGAGTTGCAATCTCAAAGGATCAACGCATGGATAAAGTGATGCTTGTTGAATCCCTTAGATTCAACTTAATGTCTGTCTCAATGCTTTGTGACTTAAACATGATTGTGATATTTGGAAAATATCGTTGCCTTGTACTAATGGAATCTGACAAGTCTCTAGTCTTTGAAGGGTATAGGAAAGGTGATCTATACATGGTAGATTTCTCAGCAGGTCCACAGCTTGCCATATGTCTTCTTGCAAAAGCTGCAGAATGCTGGCTCTGGCATCGAAGGCTGGGGCATGCTGGCATGAGGAACTTGCACACTCTCGTCAAGAAGAAGCATGTCATAGGCATCGAAGGTGTCAAGTTCAAGAAAGATCATTTGTGTGGTGCTTGTGAAGCTGGGAAGATGACGAGGGCCAAGCACCCCTCGAAGACAATCATGACGACATCTCAACCCTTTGAGCTGTTGCACATGGACTTATTTGGCCCTACTCACTACTCCACCCTCACAACAACGGCGTGTCTCTATGGCTTCATCATTGTTGATGACTACTCAAGATATACATGGGTGCACATAATTCTCTACAAGACTGAAGTACAAGACGTCTTCAAACGATTCGCCAATCGAGCAATGAACAATTATGGCGTCAAGATCAAGCATATCAGAAGTGATAATGACACTGAATTCAAGAACACCGGCCTTGATCTCTATGTGGATACAATGGGAATCACTCATGAATTTTCTGCTCCATATACACCTCAGCAAAATGGCATTGTTGAGTGCAAGAACAAAACCCTCATTGAGATGGCTCGAACAATGCTTGACGAGTACAAGACACCAAGAAAATTCTGGCCTGAAGCCATTGATACAGCTTGTCACATCATCAACCGTGTCTACATCCATAAGCTTCTGGGCCAAACATCCTATGAGCTCCTTACTGGCAAGAAGCCAAATGTCAGCTACTTCAGAGTCTTTGGAGCTAGGTGCTGGATCAAGGATCCCCATCACAAGTCAAAATTTGAACCCAAAGCTCACGAAGGCTTCATGCTTGGCTATGGAAAGGATTCGCACTCTTACAGAGTCTTCAACCTCTTCCACTACAAAATCGTTGAAATAGTGGATGTGCGATTTGATGAAACCAATGGTTCACAATGTGAGCTCCTGCCAAGCACACTTGATGAAGCTCCTTCAAGTGAATCTATCAAGCTGATGGGAACTGGTGAGATCATGCCCTCTGAAGCACAGCCTGAAGAGGAACTTATCATTTATGCACCAAACCAACCTGAAGACAATGCTCAGACCGAAGACAATCCTCCCAATGATGAAAATGATCAGCATGAGCAAGGTCTTCATCTAGTTCATCCTCGTGTTGCAAATGAAGTACAAATTGAGAAGATAATTGATAGCATCAACGCACCTGGTCCGCTTACTCGATCAAGAGCAACACAGTTAGCAAATTTCTGTGGGCATTTTTCATTTGTATCAATATCTAAACCCAAGAAAGTTGCTGAAGCCTTTATGGACCTGAATGGATTCATGCCATGCAAGAAGAACTTCAACAGTTCAAGCTGAATAATGTTTGGGAATTGGTCAAGCGCCCTGACCCTCACAAGCATAACATTATTGGCACAAAATGGATATATTGGAACAAACAAGATGAGCATGGTCAAGTCATCAGAAACAAAGCACGTCTTGTGGCACAAGGATATACTCAAGTTGAAGGAATTGACTTCGATGAAACATTTGCTCCTGTGGCTAGGCTTGAAGCTATTCGCATACTGCTAGCCTATGCTAATCATCACAACATCTTGCTATATCAAATGGATGTGAAGAGTGCATTTCTCAATGGCAAGATTGAAGAAGAAATGTATGTTGCTCAACCACCTGGCTTTGAAGATCCAAAACATCCTGATATGGTGTACAAACTCAACAAAGCACTGTATGGCCTCAAACAAGCTCCTCGCGCTTGGTATGATACAATCAAAGACTTCCTGAAGAGCAAGGGCTTCAAACCAGGATCTCTAGATCCCACACTCTTCACGAAGACATATGATGGTGAACTGTTTGTGTGCCAAATATATGTGGATGACATAATCTTCGGCTGCACCAACCAGAAGTATAGTGATGAGTTTGGATACATGATGCAAGAGCATTATCAGATGTCCATGATGGGTGAGCTGAAGTTCTTCCTTGGTCTTCAAATTCGTCAACAAAGAAATGGCGTCTTCATATCTCAAGAAAAATATCTCAAAGACTGCCTGAAGAAGTTCGGCATGCAAGATTGCAAAGGTTACACGACGCCAATGCCAGGCAAGCATCATCTTGGTCCCGACGACAATGGTAAAGAGTTCGATCAAAAGGTATATTGCTCCATGATTGGTTCTTTACTTTACTTATGTGCATCTAGGCCAGATATTATGCTTAGTGTTTGCATGTGTGCTCGATTCCAAGCGACACCAAAGGAATCGCATCACTTAGCTGTGAAGCGAATTCTTCGATATTTGGCTTACACCCCAACACTCGGATTATGGTATCCAAAGGGCTCAAGGTTTGATCTGGTTGGATTCTCGGATGCTGATTATGCTGGTGACAAGGTGGATCGCAAGTCTACATCAGGCACATGTCATTTTCTTGGTCGATCACTTGTCTGTTGGTCTTCAAAGAAGCAGAACTGTGTATCACTCTCAACTGCTGAATCTGAATACATTGCTGCTGGATCCTATTGTGCTTAGCTTCTGTGGATGAAGCAAACTCTCAAGGACTATGGCATCAATCCGAAGCAAGTCCCTCTCTTCTGCGACAACGAAAGCGCCATCAAGATAGCCAACAATCCAGTTCAGCACTTGAAGACAAAGCACATTGAAATTCGTCATCATTTTCTTAGAGATCATGTCATGAAGAAAGATATTGACATCATTCACGTCAACACTGAAGAACAACTGGCATATATCTTCACAAAGCCCTTGGATGAGAAAAGGTTTTTCAAGTTACAGTGTGAGCTAGATATCATGGAATCCTCTAATGTCCTGTGATCAGGCACACATCCTAACACGTATGCATGTTGATGACTTAGATGTGCAACACACGAAGTAAGGTATATCTTCAATCAATGAAGACTTACACTCTGTGTGTGAATACATTAACATGGAATTTGACTTCGGAGCGCCACGATAATTGTGCGCCGTGTCTGGGTCTAATACTTCCTATACGGTGGGTGACGCCACCACCAAATTTCTCTGTTTGAAGTGTTTCAATCATGGAGTTACTTTTGCAAAGACTTCGCATTTGGTTTGTCTTCTGTTTAAATTTATCTTCATGATTTTCTGCGCTATGATGACTTGATTGCATATATATATATATATATATATATATATATATATATATAGGGAAAATCCATCCTACCACCCGGTGGTAGTTACCCCACATGTCTCATATACTAACATGTGGTACTATATATACTATTTTATTATTTTAAATATGTTCATATACTATATCTAAGATATTTTAAAACAAGTTACATGAAAAAATTATATATGAGCCCATAGTTTTTGTTATATTTGTTAAATACGTACATATTTGTACGTAAAAAAGAGCATACTCAAAAAATGGTACATACTACCTAAAAATTTATATATATATTACATAATCATTGTTATATACTACATACTACACGTACATACTCTCGGTTCAGATAGATACTATATACAACATACAAAACGCAAATGGTGGTAACTACCACTGCTTGTAGGAAACATTTGTCCTATATATATATATATATATATATATATATATATATATATATATATATATATATATATATATATATATATATATATATATATATATATATATTGGTGTTCTATCCTCTACAGCATTCACTTATAGCTATGTCTTCAAGTTGAATCTTTTGAACTCAGCGAATGTGATCGGACCCTAACCTCTCTATGCTTTCTATCTCAAACTCTATCTGTCCAAATCATATGCATTCTATTGAAACTGTCGAATGTCTTCTCTGCGTCCTAGTCAGCAGAAGACATAGAGACAAACATCAAGTCATATTTAAATGATTCATCTTTATTGTCGATATCCGGAGGAGCCGGAACGAACATCCGACAAACTTGGCGGGCGTGGGAACATGGGACAACTCTAAGTATGTTTCATGCTTGCCACGTGTCCCACGGATGTGAACAGACAGGGGCACCTGCATAATTGCGCTGTGCCGCACACCTACTTATAAATACGTGTCCCCTGCGGTAAGGAAATCCGTCTTCCACCTCTCCACCTCGTCAAGACCATAGCGCCACCACTAGTTCTCGACGATGCCGGCGACGAAGCGCTTACCTGCCCCGACTTCTCCGACGCCGTCCTCACACCGGCCGTAGACATCGTCCTCTCCGCCGTCGTCGTAGGTGTCCTCCGTCGCCAAGTTAGGGCACGGTGGGCTGAACTGCTCGGTCTCCTATTCATCCCTTCTAGCAGTTCTTCGTGCGGTAATTATAACTCTATTTTACCACCTTTTTGATCTTCCTAGATTCATCCTAATTATCGAAAGTGGTTTCTACCTACTTAATGTTAGATCTATTCTGTCTGCATCTCATAATGCCTAGTCTATTCACTTAGATTTCCTATCTAGTTTGATTCCTCACTTGTACTTATTCATGGATTGGTATAAATCTGGAACCAACTCATCTCATATAAGTGAATGTCTTCACATCATGAGGTCAATGTCTTCAGATTGATTTATCTTCAAAATCTTCTGAGAATGCATATGACCTCTTCCCCTTCCCTCGCATCTCTAATGCTGTCACAGGTACATGTCCGTGGGAGAATCCCTAGGTTCTCATAGTCTGCATTCGTTTGCAGAATTCTTAGAGCAACACATTGATTCTCCTGAAGCCAGTTCTTGTCTGACCAGCAAGCGAAAGCCTTTGAAGCCTTTGAACATATTGAAACCATTTAGTTTGAAGTTCATGGCTACGAAGAAATCTGTTAGGAAGGTTGGCAGACAGCGTCGTGGGGGAACTTCAAAGGATCTGCCTAATGATCTGGCAGAAATGTATAAAATAGATCCTGAAGAAGATTACAATCAGCGCAAGACTCGAATCCAATGGATTCGACGCTATTGGGATGAACAGTGGTACAAGTACAAGTTCGTCACCCAGGAGTACGCAGAGAAAAACGCTATCAAGAGCCTTGGGGTGATATTCTCTATCGAGGCCTTCCCCCCAAGAACAAAGCTGAAGCCATTGCGCAAGAATTCTATCCTTGCATGGTCTGTGGACCACAACCTGAAGAAGCCGACCCATCATCATTGCTCTGGTGTCGTGACGACAATCTCTTCAAGCGCAACCTTCAGTTTGCTAAGGCTTCGGCAAAGGAAAACAAGAAGTCATGGGGATTAGACTTCAATCCTGGCCCCTCTGCTACCCGTGAGGATGGCACACGTGAAGCTGAAGAAAACAGAATTGGCCCCTTTGCAAACCTTGATGGTCTCATCTCCTACATCTTGGTACAAGGTGCCAAAGTGGATCATTCTGACAATAATGCTGATTCTGATGAAGCCCCAGCTCCTACTCCAAGGCCGCAGAAGCCAAAGAAGATTAAGGCCTCATCATCAGCTGCACCTCCAAAAGCTTCTCGTGTGAAGCCATTGGCCACTGCACCTCCTGAAGCAAGTGTGCAGTCTAAAGATCAATCCCGTATCTCCAAGAAGATGGAAAAGAAAAAGCAACTTTGTCAAGAGTACTGATCAAGCTCTGACTCCTACTGCTATTCTGCGTGAAGAGCCCATTGATCTGTCTAGTGATGAAGATTTTGCTGATGATGCCCTTGAGCAGCTGATAAAGAGCAAGGAAGAAGCAGAAATCTTCAACAACTTGCCTCTCTTTGATGTGGCAGTTCTCCATAACTTCATTGATGAATGGTTTGACACACCAAATCTAAGCTTTGAATGGCGCCATTGGCCTCAGCGTCCCATTGGCCTGAGCGTCTCTTTCAATGGCACCATTGCTTCTGAGCTAGCTCTTGCTCAACGCATCGTTGAGCTGAAGAACAAAATTGATTATGAGAAGGCTCAATTCAAGAAGCATGTGGCGAATCTCAGTGTTCAAGACGTCAGAAACTTCAAGGTCATGCTGCATGAGCTTAAAGAAGCTTTTCTGAAGAAGCGCCAAGAAGCTCAAGGCTCTCGTGAGCGCATGAAGAGTTTGGCTGATAAGTGTGTGCTTGCCTACAATGAGGCTGAGAAGCGCAAGTCACTTGGCCGTCCTGGCATTGACCCCAGGATGGCTGCAAAGAAAAAGAAGAAGCTTCCTGCTGACCAGCCTGCACCTTCAAGCCAAGAAGCACCTCGCATTATCTTCCCAAGTAGCATGATTGGCTCGAAGCCAAAGGTCACCACAACTGCTTCTGAACAGAAGAAGACGAGGGCTGCCGAGGCTGAAGCCAGAAAGAGGAAGAATACTGAAGCCTCTGATGCCGCTCCCTCCAAGAAGAAGTGCAAGACCAAGAAGAGTCGGGCTGCTCCCATAGAGCCCCTTGTTGTTGAACCCATCTCAGTGGTTCATCCTCCATCCACTACCCAAGAACTTCACATGACTGTTCATGAGCCTGCTTACACAGAGGCTCCTGAAGCTGAAGAGATTCCAGCAGTTGATCCCTCCGCTGCTGAAGACATTGGTCATCATGACAATGTTGAAGATGATGAAGTTCTTCCTCAAATTGAATATAATGTGGTATCATCGCCTGTTCGTACGAACAGCGAAATCATCAGCATTGGTCGTCCTCTGACGCCAATTGCTCAGGATGCTTCATGGGCGGATCGCCCGCAAGAACAAGATTCCCCAAGTACTCCCCAACAACAACAACCAGCTACACCACCCGTGCAAGAAGAACAAGAAGACTTTGAGGCCCAGCCAACTCCATCTCCAAAGGCGTTGCCAGCACTTCGCAGGCTTCGCAAAGGACCAAGGACTCAAGTCCCTCTTACGAGCGTTCCAGAAGGAGAAGTGCATCATCAACCAGCTGCTGAAGCCACTCCTGCTGTGAATGTCTCTGAGTCTGAAGCACCAGCTACTGAAGACAATCCGGCTGCATCAGCTGATGAAGAACGACAAGAAGAACGTGTCTCTACACCCCCCATTCCTGAAGAAGTTGTTCGTGATGTGAACGTGTCTGTGTCTGACCCTCCAGCTCAGCAAGTGGAGGTTGAAAATGTTGAAGCTGCCACCACCAACGACAATGGAGCCGATGATGCTGTCATGGCTGACGCTGATGTGGAGTTTGAACCAACCAGTGTGCCTGAAGCTAATGAGGCCACTGCACCTGAAGCTAATGAGGCAACTGCTCCTGAAGCACCTGTTATGCAGCCTGAAGCCTCAGTTGCTGCCACCGCTCCTATTCCGCCACCAAGGCCCTATACAATCGAACAAGCATACAACCATGGCGAGCTAATCACAGTAAGATGGCCCGTTCTGGTCCCTCCTCCTATTGTCTCTGGTCCTCAATTTGACTATCACATTGAGCATTGGCCTCAGGTCCAGAAGCCCAAGCCAAGACTGCCAAGGTTCCCAGGTACTGCAAACTCACCAGGGTCATTCAATGCAAATGGCTTCAAGAGCCACAACACATTCTTTGACAGCTCAAAGAACCCCTACACGAAGCCAAGGATATCATCAGATCGGTTCTGGAGTCATCAGCAGCGAAGCTATTACTCCTGTGTTCTGTATGATCAAGGGCGCATTTTCCCTCATATGCGCCTCGACACTGAAGCCATTACTGGACTGCCCTGCTTAGAAGAAGCACTTGACTGCTTTTGTGATTCTGGGCTGCTCATTTTTGTCACAGATGAAGAACACTGGAATGAAGAGCTATTGCTTCAATTCTATGCTACTCTACACATTCGCGGCTACAACAGAGATATCAAGACATGGGTTCTCGAGTGGATGACAGGAAATGTTCATCATGAAGCCAAAGCTCTCGACATCATTGAGCTTACAGGCCTATCCACTCCCGGAGAACTCTATGAACCTGGTTGTCAAAATCACCGCAATGCTCTGGAAAGCATCTTTCATAAGCCTGAACTCAATATGAGTCAGATGTTGAGCATGATGAAGCCTTTGCCACGTGATGCTGAATATCCAACAGAGTTCTTTGTTGAAGACCTTGAGTATCTGCCATGCACCATATATCAGATCATCAGGCGAACTCTATGGCCTATCAAAGGACATTCATCAGTGGCAAAGCTTGAAGGAGCTATGAAGACTTTGGTCTTCTAAATTCTCAACGGCATCAACTTCAATGCGCAAGATTTCTTCATCAGGCAACTGGCTGCATCTAGATCTGATCTGTTTGGTCTGAAGTTTTATGCTCCATGGGTCATGCGCCTCATCAAGCGACACTCATCTGTCAACTATCAACCTTCTGCTCGCAATCATGTGATTTTTCTACCAGAGGTTGATATGTCAGTTGAAGCTATATACCCTGAACCTGCCAAGAAGCCTCTTTGTCTTCAGAATGCCGAGCACCAAAGCTTCACTCAACCCATTGAAGGTGTTCAAGCAGCCATATGAATCTATCCATTGGCTGGAAATACTCGTCTGCCTCATCGAGCACCTACTGAAGCCACTGAAAGCACCATTGCCCAAAGGCCTCGGAAGCGTTCTCGCATTCTCAATGACCGAGAACTTCTTGTGGCCCTTCATCAGAAACAGGATAAACATCACTTTTGGCTCAAGAGACAGATGCAAAGCCTCTTGGTGGATGTCAATCGCATTCGTAACCTTGCCACCAAGAATGCCTTTGT
The DNA here is from genome assembly GCF_018294505.1 of Triticum aestivum. Lineage (NCBI taxonomy): Eukaryota > Viridiplantae > Streptophyta > Magnoliopsida > Poales > Poaceae > Triticum > Triticum aestivum. The sequence continues at coordinate 93,289,027 of NC_057795.1, read as the reverse complement.
TGCTCATGAAACTTGCCGGTGATCATGGAAGAGCCTGACCCTGCTTAGTGCTGAAGCAGATCTTCAAGACGATGGCTTCAATGAACGCTTCCAGTTTGACTCCACTCCTCCACGGACTGCTGTCCTACGTCGTACTCCATCTCTTGAAGACTCTGAATACTCTTCCTCCGCGGCAACTGTTAATGCCAGAGTGATCGATGACGAAGATGATGCTACTTCACCTCCTCCTACTTCAGCATGCATCTACACTGCACCAAGTTCGTCTGCACCGCCAAACGACAACGACAACCCTGCTGCTTCAACTACTCCTCATGAGGACGAGTAGATGCTCTATGTCTTCAAACCTTTTTGGTCATTACTGACAAAAGGGGGAGAAGCGTATGAGTTTGATAGTCTTCAAGCGGGTTCATATGGGCGGTTGCATTATATTTTTGCCTCGTGCTTACAACTCTTTCTTTTTAAAACATTTGGTTCTTTGAGTTGTAACACCTAAACTTGATCGTCGTCTGCTCCTTATTTGCTTTACTGTGATGCGATGATAAATTCCGCATGTGCAATGATAACTTCCGCACTTAGATCATCCTGCAGACGTCCATTTTTCATTATGCATGTCATCCTATATGCTATATCATTTCATGCATGATGAATTATCTTCATAAGTTGAAGTGGATCTCCACAAGTACAACCTGCCATGTGCATTTGCATTCCAAAAGCAAAATTACTTATATGCACATCTTCAGGGGGAGCCCTTGCTACTTATGAAGACAATTTCCTATCCTTTACAATTTCACATACTTTATCCCCGTTGAAAACTTCAACCAGTTTGTCATCAATCACCAAAAAGGGGGAGATTGTAAGTGCATCTAGTGCCACCCCTAGTTGGTTTTGGAGTATTGATGACAAAGTTGGTTGAGGGACTAATGCGTTTGTGAGAATTGCAGGATAACGCAGGTAGTGTCCCTCATTGATTCGGTTTACCTACCGGAGATGACCCCTAAAAATGTATGAAGACATTGAAGACAATGGTGGTATGAGAAGATATTCATATTGAAGACTATGACATGAGAAGACATTGCGTGAAGACTATGGAGCGCGAAGACTGTGTGGTTTCGTTGTTTCCTTTTCTTCTTTGTTGAGTCATAGGAACCACCGTACTGTTAAGTGGGGTCCAAGTGAACTAAGTCAGAGTGACTGAAGTGATGCTCAACCCAAATCCTATGTCTTCGAGCGAAGACAATGAGAGCAAATCTTATCCAGAGCTGGATGAGTCAGCTTTGCTTGTAGCCCAAGTAAAGTTGCCGTGTGTGTTTGAAATCTGACCGTTGGAACACGTGTCAGTTCCTTAGTGACCCAGGGTCATTTCGGACAAATCAGGTCGGGTTGCCTTGTGGCTATAAATAGCCCACCCCCTACACCATAAATTGGTGGCTGCTCAGAGTTAGTTTACGGCTTTTGTCGTTTGAGAGCAACCCACCTCGAAGCCTTTGAGAGAGAAATCCTTGCGAGGACAAAGCCCAAACACCCAGAGCCAAAGAGTGTTAGGCATCACTGAAGTCTTTCTGTCTGTGTGACCTGAAGACTTATTACACTTGAGGACTGTGCATCCTCCAGCCGGTTAGGCGTCGCGTTCTGAGCATCCAAGAGTCATTGTGGATTGCCGGGTGAACAAAGTCTGTGAAGGTTTGGAAGTCTACCTTGAAGACTTACCAGAGTGATTGGGCGAGGACTAAGTGTCCTTAGCTCAAGGGGAATAAGGTGAAGACACGGTCTTCTGAGTTGAATCTCAGCCTCCCTAACCAGACGTACAGTTGTCACAGCAACTGGAACTGGTCCAACAAATCCTGTGTCTTCAACAAGTGACTGGTTCTATCTCTTCCCTCCTTTACCTTGAGTTTGTCTTCGTGAAGTCATTGCTTATCTGTCTTATCTGATTGACTTCATTGCTTGACTACTGTTGTTGATTGGCTTCATACTATCTTCCATCCTGATCCTACTACCTAGCTGCTATTAGTCTTCGTACGTTAACGCTATTGCATACTTGACTATGGCTTGCCTGTTGTAGTTTATCTTCCGCTGCATATCAATTAGGTCATTTCTATTGTTTGTGTTCGAAACGTCCATGTTTTGAAGACTTTGATAAAAATCGCCTATTCACCCCCCCTCTAGTCGATAACTAGCACTTTCACTACTCTTGGTACTGTATATTAGTGATAGGGGTGTGTACAAAGTACACGTGAATACCAGGCATTATGCGTGTGTGTGTATACTATCAATGAACTAGCCCCCAGGCTTCTATAACATACTCGGAGCCTACGGTTACAAATCATATATAGTTGGCTTATCACCAATGGGGATAGAGTCCTCCACGACTCTGGTAGCTTCGTGTTGTACGCCGAGTCCTCCACATGGGTCTTCCTATAATGCGTCTCAGTCCAACATATGTGGCGCAGGATGGAACCGACCCATGAGCCCTCCTGTTGACCCACCACAACTAGAAATGTTGTGCCCACCCCAACTAGAAATGATGTGCCCACCACACCACACACGCAATCGACCACTAAGAAAATAAGCATATACAATAGTACAATGTTATACATGAAAGTTAATTGCATGGTACATCCAAAAAAATTTGTTCTGCATTGTGAATGTTTATATTTTCTGCTAAAATATTAGTCACGGGAAAGAGAAACGAAGGGCATATCTCTCCTTGTCTCCACCGGACACCCCCTCTTTCTACACCACTTTCACGTACGCACACAAACTATCTCTCGACCCCCTAAAAGTATGCATGCCCATGACACATTCACGCGTGACGGTCACTGTATTTCAAGCGAAAGCACTATACGGTTACTGGACTTCAGAATATGCTGATTACGGCCACTGTATACATTCTCGTGGTGATCATACGGTATCTAGCTCACGATACATCTCCGTATTTTGTTGATGACACTGATGGACTTTGTATTTGATGTGTGCTCCATATTTTGTTATCGACACTTATTGTCATTGTATTTGAAGCAAAAGCATGATATGGTAACTGGAGTTTAGAATAAGCTCATCACGGTCACCACATACATTTTGTGGTGCTAATCAACCTGTGGTTGGATGGTTAGGAGGGCAGTGGTTTCTCGAGCCCACCAGGGTTAAAGTCTTGGTGCTTGCATTTATCCTGGGTTAATTTCAGTATTTTTTGGTGATGTTCGTTCAGTGCGACGAGATGTTCCACTCGACTACAAGGCACCTATGGTGACTTCATAAAATCTCAATATCATATGCTGGCTCACTCTCTCGAAGGTGCTCATAGGTCGGGTCTACGTGTGTGCGCTTATAGCACTGAGTGCTTGCGCGTATGTATGAGCCCTTGCGTCTATACCATGTTAAAAAATACATGTCATAATTATACGGTCACTGGCTCACCCATACAACTTCGTATTTTGTTGATGACGCAATCAATTGACCAGTCAAACGTTCCATGTGGCGCAACTAGTGTTGCACCATCGGGGCGTGTAACCGTGGGGCCCACCTGTCAGCGCGTATAAGATAGAAAGAAATGGTAGTTTGAGTCTGTACTGATCATATGGTCACTAGCTCACCATACAGCTCCGTAATTTGCTGATGACACGATCAATTGACCAGTTAAACGGTCCACATTCAGCAGCGCCCATTACCATAGGGCCCACCCGTCAGCACGTATATGAAGGACAAAAATGTTAATAAATTAGTGGTCGGTGGGGATTCTAAGTCGTGAGACCGCTGGTAGGCAGTCGCCGGCGGTGGGGGGCACAGTGATTGGGTGGTGGCGTGGGGATCGCCGGAGAAAAAGCTCGGCGTGGGGGGGGGGCTAGAGGGATGGCCGGGGCGGAGGCCGACCGGCTGTGGGGGGTGGTTTCGGGGTGGGCGGGGCGGCATGGCGGCGCGGAAGGCCATGTGTGGTGGGGGCCGGTGGTTCGGCCGGTGGTGGCTGGCGGCTCAGGGGGTGGAGGTTGAAGATAAACTGCAGGACCTTGATTTTGTATCCAACGGCTGGAAAATCTACTAACCAGAGATAAAAAGTCAGTCGGCTGATGTGTAGCCTCACCCCACATGTACACATGCACGGACGCAACACTCGCATGACCACATGCACACATGCACGCGTGCAACACTGACACGTACACATAACAAACACATGCACCATGCAGGCGTGCAACACTGACACATACACATGCACTCACAAACACACGCACGTACGCACACATGCATGCAACATTGAAACATACATATGCACACACGCAACACTCTCACGCCTGGATGCACACAACATATGATGCAAGACACATGCTTAACCTATACGTGCATGCACCCTTTGTTAAGGACATGGATTGTTATGGGTATTAATCAATCTTGTCTGTGATAAGCAGAACATTGATGTTAATAGTGGTATTTATGAATCACAACGTATCGAACGGGCTATCAACGTATATATGAAAATTTTAAAATTCTCTTACATTATATAGATGGCTTATCTACATGAAATGGATGATGCCACACTCAATGAACAATCATCGGTTTATGAAATGCCGGCATTTGACCGCCCTGACCCACCAAAAGTTCCTCTGCCGTGCGCTGCCTGTGTTGGGCCACTGACATGCAGGCCATGTACCCAAAGAGCCCACATGTCAGTGGAAGAACGGCGCGGTGTCATACATCAGAGTCGAGGGTGCCACTCGCTACACGCCTGACCGAACACGCCTCCTTGCCGCATTCAAACGCCTCCATGAAACCCGTATGTGTGGAAGCCGACAAACCCACTCTGGACACACGTCCGTTCATGACTGAGCTGGCATTAAACGCAACGTCGGCCAAGCTCCTCCCATCCGCCGTCTGTTTAATCTCCTATTTAAACGAGGCCCAACACCGACAAAGAATCGCACACTCCGCCGCTCCCTTGTTTTCTCCTTCACCATTTTGTCCACTCTTACAATGGTTTATGAAGAGTAGTTATCCCGCATCCAAGCTGAGGGAGTCCTGGATTAAGGGGTCCTCGGATAGCCGGACTATATGCATATGCCGGACTATTGAACTATGAAGATACAAGATAGAAGGCTTCGTCCCGTGTCCGGATGGGACTCTCCTTGGCATGGAAGGCAACCTTGGCGATTCAGATATGAAGATTCCCTTCTCTGTAACCGACTTTGTGTAACCCTAGCCCCCTCCAGTGTCTATATAAACTGGAGGGTTTAGTCCATAGGACAACAACAATCATAATCATAGGCTAGCTTCTAGGATTTAGCCTCTACGATCTCGTGGTAGATCAACTCTTGTAATACTCATATCATCAAGATCAATCAAGCGGGAAGTAGGGTATTACTTCCATCGAGAGGGCCCAAATCTGGGGAAACATCGTGTCCCCCGTCTCCTGTTACCATTAGCCTTAGACGCATAGTTCGGGACCCCCTACTCGAGATCCGCCGGTTTTGACACCGAGATTGGTGCTTTCATTGAGAGTTCCACTATGACGTCGAAGATAGGGTTGATGGATCGCCTTTTTATCAAGGACAACATCATCTCCGGGGGAGCCCTGGCCTCAGGCCAAATCCTCTGGCTGGGCGGCTTCGCTATGACCGCCCGTTCAACCATCGGGCCAACAATGGCCTCCCGGGTCATCGAAAATCGTCTCCATGTCAGCTCGGAATACGCCGAGCAGATGGATCCGATGGAGTTATCATCTTTAAATGGGCTCCTGGATCGCATCGCCGCTTTGGGAGTTGCTACGGACTACGATTGGATTGGGCTTAAACCCGATCAAAGAGAGATTGAATCTCCGCTGATCACCCATCAGATAGCGGTGGTGGAGGAGCAATGCAACAACTCTTCCCCTATACTAAGGATGAAATATGTCCGAATTTCCGAGCTCACCGAGCCGAATACCTGCCGCGGGAAGACACGCCCCAAACTTCGAGCTTAGAATTGGACTGTGGGCAAGTAAATTTGGTTGACATCCCAGAACCCGAACCATTGAGTTCGGAAACTCCTCATGCTCTGGGTCACAGATCGGATCAAGGTTCGGACTTAATTCCACCCACCCACCCAGACTCATGCGATCTTTCACACATCAGACAACAGTCCCAAGAGACGGTACATCACTTTTGGGCTAGATTCCTCCTTGTCAAGGACAAGGTCAAGGACTGTCGTGATGAAGACACAATCTTATTATTCTGTAAAAATTGCACGGACAAGGGACTCCTCAACGCCACAAATCACCGTCGCGTATCAAGCTTCAATGACTTGGCGACCATAGTACAGAAGTACTGCGTGATGGAAAGCACATGGAAAACTCAGGCAGCCTTTTGGGATCCACTGGCTCTCACTAAACCCCTCGTCCGAACAAAAAGGGTGTACCCTCGTAGGTCGCCCGATCCAATCACAAAGAAATCGAAGCCCACCACAGGGCAAGGAACGGTTCTAGAGGGATGGCTCGATAGCCCAAGCAAAATACACACCACACCGGATATCGTACCAACACACAACCTTAGAGCATGTTGGATACTTCGGCAGGTGGCCAAGAGCGGCGAGGATCTCCTCATAAAAAACATCGCAGAGCAACATCCCACAAAACACAACACCACAGTGTTGTCAGTCTTCGAGATCTTCGCCTCAAATAACAGGCGCAAGAGAGCACTCCGCGGCCTTGCCGGAGTCTGCCAAGTAGTAGCAGCAAACCCCTGGAGCGACAAGGCCATAACTTTCAATGCCGATGATGAAACGCAATTCAGAATAGTCCAGGCACTAGCTGCTTTGGTCCTCAGTCCAATCGTCGATGGCTTTTAGCTTACCAAAGTGCCCATGGATGGCGGCAATGGACTGAACCTCATTTATGAGGAAACTCTCAACAAAATGGAAATAGACAGGAGCCGCATTGAGCAAAGCAGCACAACCTTCCGAGGAATCATTCCCAGTCGAGAGGCATGATGTGCAGGAAAAATCACACTCGGTGTGGTATTCGGCACGCCGGAGAATTATCGTTTCGAAGAGATAACCTTCCATGTGGCCCCTTTCAATAGAAGATATCACGCCTTGTTAGGGCGGGACGCGTTTGCGAGCTTCCAAGCCATACCCCATTACAGGTACATGAAGCTCACGATGCCTGGGCCCAATAGAATTATCACTCTTGCCAGTGATCCGGACGCAGCACTCTGCGCTGAAAATAAGACAACCGCCTTGGCCCTCGAAGCGTTGTCCGAAGCCCTAGCGGTCCAAGAATTAACTGCATTACCTCCATGGTGGAAAGGGATGATGTGATACTCGATAAGCGATCCAAGTCCACCTCCTTTAAACCAGCGGACGAAATAGTCAAATTCCAAGTCCACTCAATGGACTCCATGAAGACAGCATCGATCGAGGCACAACTAGAGCCCACAATCGACGCTGCACTATGGGTGTTCTTACGCGAGAATTGGGATATCTTCACCTGGCACCCTTCTGATATGCCGGGGATCCCACGCAGGCTGGCGAACACATCCTCAACATACTAAAAGGATACAAGCTGGTCAAGCGAACACTGCGGCGCTTTTCAGAACCCAAACGACAAACTATGGGAGAGGAGCTAGCCAAGCTACTCGAGGCTGGATTTATCAGAGAAATAGAAGACCCGAATTTGCTAGCAAACCTGGTGATGGTACCAAAGAAGGATAAATCCTGGCGCCTATGTGTCGATTTCAATGACCTCAACAAGGCTTGCCCTAAGGATCCCTTCCCTCTCCCGCGCATTGATCAGATCATTGATGCCACCGCGGGACACGACTCATTGTGTTTCCTCGACGCATACTCCGATCAAGCCGCAGCGGCATTTATCACCCCATACGGTCCTTTCTGCTTCAACACCATGCCTTTCAGTCTCAAAAACGCTGGTGCAACGTACCAATGCATGATTCAAACATGCCTTGAGAAACAAATTAGCAAAACAGTTGAAGCATACGTCGATGACATTGTCATCAAGACCAGACATGCCGAGTCTTTAATTGACGATCTAAGGCTCACGTTCGATAACCTCCGAACATATGAGATTAAGATCAACCCAGAAAAATGTGTTTCCGGTGTTCCCGCCGGAAAGCTGCTGGGCTTCATCGTTTCCAACTGAGGAATCGAAGCAAACCCAGCCAAAATCCGAGCTTTGTCACAGTTGGCTACCCCAACAGATCTCAAACAAATCCAGGAACTAGCTGGATGTGTGGCAGCTTTAAGCCGCTTTATCTCCAGATTGGGAGAAAAGGCATTGCCACTTTATCGCCTTCTTCGACGAACCGAACACTTCGAGTGGACGGATGCGGCGACGGCCCGACTGGAGGAAATAAAGGCTCTCTTAGCAAGCAACCCAATCCTGGCCGTGCTGAACATTGGCGAACCCATGTTGTTATACATAGCTGCAACACACCAAGTTGTGAGTGCGGTGCTCATCGTCGAATGAGAGGAAGAGAGACACAAATTTCCGGTTCAGAAGTCGGTGTACTACGTATCTACTGTCCTCACACCATGCAAATCTCGGTACCCACATTACCAAGAAATAGCATATGTGTAGGATCTCGAACTATGTCTAGAGGGGGGGGGTGATTAGACTACTTGACCAAATAAAAACTATGCCATTGCCCAATTTTAGTCTTTGGCAGATTTTAACAAACTTAGCACAAGTCAAGTAAACTTAACACAATTCAAGCAAGCATGCAAAAGAGTATATGAGCAACGGAAAATAAAGCATGCAACTTGCAAGAATGTAAAGGGAAGGGTTTGGAGATTTCAAACGCAATTTGGAGACACGGTGATTTTTGAGCCATGGTTCCGATAGGTGGTGCTATCGTACATCCACGTTGATGGAGACTTCAACCCACAAAGGGTAATGGCTGCGCGAGTCCACGGAGGGCTCCACCCAAGAAGGGTCCATGAAGAAGCAACCTTGTCCATCCCACCATGGCCGTCGCCCACGAAGGACTTGCCTCACTAGCGGTAGATCTTCATGAAGTAGGCAATCTCCTTGCCCTTACAAACTCCTTGGTTCAACTGCACAATCTTGTCGGAGGCTCCCAAGTGACACCTAGCCAATCTAGGAGACACCACTCTCCAAAAGTAACAAATGTTGTGTTGATGATGAACTCCTTGCTCTTGTGCTTCAAATAATAGTCTCCCCAACACTCAACTCTCTCTCACAAGATTTGGATTTGGTGGAAAGAAGATTTGAGTCGAAAGCAACTTGGGGAAGGCTAGAGATCAAGATTCATATGGTAGGAATGGAATATCTTGGTCTCAACACATAAGTAGGTGGTTCTCTCTTAGAAATGGTAAGTTGGAAGTGTAGGTTTGTTCTGATGGCTCTGTCCACGAATGAAGAGGAGGTGGAGGGGTATATATAGCCTCCACACAAAATCTAACTGTTACACACAATTTACCAATCTCGGTGGGACCGAATCAACAAACTCGGTCAGACCAATTTAGTAAACAATGTGACCGTTAGGGTTTTTGGTGGCACCGATATGCAACTCGGTAGGACCGATATGGTTAGGGTTAGGGCATAACGTAATCTTGGTGAGACCGATTACACAAACTCGGTGAGACCGATTTTGGTAATAAGCTAACCAGAGAGTTGGTCAGGTAAACTCGGTGGGACCGATTCGCTTATCTCGATGGGACCGATATGTTACAAAAAGTAAACAGAGAGTTTACATTGTAATCTCGGTAGGACCGATTACTCAAACACGGTGAGACCGATTTTGATAATGGACACACAGAGAGATTACAATCCCATCTCGGTGAGACCGAGATCCCTATCGGTGAGACCGATTTGCCTAGGGTTTGTTGCAGTGGCTATGACATCTAAACTCGGTGGCGCCGGATAGAAAGAATCGGTGGGCCGAGTTTGACTTTTGGTTTAGGTCATATGTGGATGTGGGAAAGTAGATGAGGGTTTTGGAGCATATCACTAAGCACTTGAAGCAAGAACCTCATTAAGCAACACCTCATCCCTCCTTGATAGTATTGGCTTTTCCTATAGACTCAATGTGATCTTGGATCACTAAAATACAAAATGTAGAGTCTTGAGCTTGAAGCTTGAGCCAATCCTTTGTCCTTGGCATCTTTAAGGGGTTCCACATCCTTTAGTTCATGCCACTTCATTGTTGAACTTATCTGAAAATATACTAGGTAAAAGTGTTAGTCCAACAGGAGATATGTTGACATTAATTACCAAAATCACCTAGGGAGCACTTGTGCTTTCAATCTCCCCCTTTTTGGTAATTGATGACAACATACATAAAAGCTTTAGATAGATGATATATATAGTGAATAAGAAGTAAAATCTTTGGAAAGACTTGTAACAAGCATAGGCTCCCCCTACATGTATGCAATCATGTGAATAGGGAATGTAGGAGTGTGTGAATACATAAACATGATGGAGTAGGCAATGTGTTACATGTATCTCGGCTATATGCATCAGAGCGAAGAATTTTGGGAAATGTACCTTCATGCTCATGAGTCCTTCTCGCAAAAAGTATGTACATCAGCAAGAATTTCTCATATGCATGATTGTGATGCATATACTTAACTTGTGGTCTTGAGTTGGCTTAGGCTGGAATGAACCTATGAAAATAAGGTTAGATAACACAGATGCACCTACTACCTAGAGCAAACGAGAAGAAACCACAAGAATACCAAGACTGGGATGACATGTAGAGAGTGAGTACCAAGTACCACATTGGATTAGACATGTCCCCAAAGATAAAGTTATGCAATGAATTTAAAGAATTTCTTTCCCTTGAGTATCTTGCTCCCCTTGAATCTGGCATGTGATACTGGGAGAAGATAGGGAACAGAAAAACATAGCTCAAGAAAGTAAATGAACAGAGCTAATGCAATCGAGCACATATGAACACGTCTTTCCCCTCTAGAAGACATGTAACATCTCTCCTCTTGAACACCAAGCATCTGGGATCATTGAAGATTACTCTTTCCTTGAGTATTTTCTCCCCCTAGAGATATGATAAAGTTGGTGTGATCTCTCTCTATACATAAAGCTTTTGATGTGATCTCTCTCTCCCCCTTTGACATCAATTTCCAAGAAGGGTCTTATGGCTTTGTTGTCACATGGGTTTGGTCCTTGAGTCACAAGTGAAAGCAGCAAGAAAAATGTGATGCTGGTAGAGGACAAGATTCATTGACTAGAGCTGGATTAAATGAATCACAGAAATAAGTGGCAGGTTGTTTTTCCTGTAGTGAGATCGATAGCACCGAGTTGTATCCTTCGGTAGCACCAAGAAGTTTCGGTGGGACCGAAAATGACAAACCGGTGGAACCAATGTCACCACAGATAAAACACTTGTCACCTCAGCTCACTAGACAAGTAAGATCGCACAAGGATTTGCAAGGAATTGGATGCAGGAAATGCAGAACAAACAGTAAACGAGAAGAAACTTTAAAAGAAATCTAGATGAAGTTTCTTTTGAAAGGGGAAACAAATATGCAAGAGACAAACGCAAGAGCACAGAAAGGAACATGAGAGAGAACTTCATTTAGAAATTGTCGGCGACAAAGTCACCTATGTTAGAGTATATTGACTTAGGAGTCAAGTGAGATCACTTGATCATAGGTCATACTCATCATTTAAGCTCAAAATGGGGTTACCACTTTTCGTTTAAGCATCTTGATGTATTCAAATCTTGTCGAGTTGCTTTAACTCATGTCTTGGAGTAAATCTTCTCTAAGATGGAAAAACATACCTTGGGTGGTGATGTTGATCGTTCATGTAGTTGAACTTGTGTGGGTTGCTCAAGGTTGATGCAGCTCATCAAGAGTTGGGAGCACCACTTGGAATTTGAGTTTGTCCTGCTACATGGGTTAGTTGCAAGGAAGAGCACTTGTGTATCCAAGAGGACAATTATGAAAATCAACATAGAATTTGTAAAGGATATGAGTATAAGGTTTTGTGCTTCCTTATCTTCAACCACTATTTTGTAGAGACTTTGTAGATATTGAGCTTGCTCAATATGTGAGTGTGTTGCAATCTCATAGATTTAGATTTCTCTAAGTTCCTACAAGAGTTAGATAACATGCAAGATGCAAATATATCCAAGATGTAAGATTTTCATCATAAGAGAAATATCAAGGATTAGTCATAGGCACATGTCTTGCATGTATCAAATGGAGTTCCTACTCCAAGTTTGAAGCGTCAATGATATTCACTTCTCCTCTCAACCTGCAAAACACTTTCTCATCAAGAGGTTTAGTGAAAATGTCCGCTAATTGTTTTTCAGTGCGAACATGCTTAAGATTAATGTCCCCTTTGGCAACATGATCTTGAATGAAATGATGACTAACTTCAATATTCTTAGTTCAAGAATGTTGCACGGGATTATGAGAAATCTTGATAGCACTTTCATTGTCACAAAGTAATGGAACATGTTTCACATATATCCCATAATCTTTAAGAGTTTGGGTCATCCAAAGTAATTGAGCACAACATGAAGCAGAGGCTATGTATTCTGCTTCGGCGGTGGATAAGGATACCGAGTTTTGTTTCTTGGAAGACCAAGACACAAGAGATCTACCAAGGAATTGACAAGTACCCGAAGTGGACTTTCTATCAACATTGTCTCCCGCATAGTCCGAGCCGGAGTAGCCAACAAGATTGAAAGAGGCCCTGTTAGGATACCAAATGCCAAAATTTGGCATATGAATTAAGTATCTCACTACCTTTTCACGGCCTTAAGGTGACATTCTTTAGGTGCAGCTTGATATCGTGCACACATGCACACACTTAGCATAATATCGGGACGTGAAGCACATAGGTATAACAATGAACCAATCATAGAGCGATAAACCTTTTGATCAGCCGGTTCACCATCTTTGGTCAAATCAAGATGTCCACTAGTAGGCATGGGTGTAGACATACATTTGCACTCTTGCATATTGAACTTCTTGAATAAGTACTTAGTGTACTTCGTTTGAGAGACAAAAGTACCTTCCTTAGTTTGCTTGATTTGCAACCCAAGAAAGAATTTGAGTTCACTCATCATAGACATATCAAACTTCTCCGACATTAGCTTTCCAAACTTCTCACTAAAATGAGGGTTAGTTGATCCAAATATAATATCATTGACATAAATTTGGCAAATAAATAATTCTCCATTAACCCTTTTGGTAAAAAGTGTAGAATCAATTTTCCCAATTTCAAACCCTTTTTCAATAAGGAACTTGGTTAAGCATTTGTACCAAACTCTAGGAGCTTATTTAAGACCATAAAGAGCTTTGCGAAGTTTGTAGACATGATTCGGTTTCTTAGGATTAATAAAGCAGGGAGGTTGTTTAACATAAACTTCCTCCTCTATTTCACCATTTATAAAAGCACTTTTGATGTCCATTTGGTACAAGGTGATATCATGGTGATTAGCATAGGCAAGTAAAATGCGAATGGTTTCAAGTCTAGCAACGGGAGCATAAGTCTCACCATAGTCCATACCATCGACTTTTGTGTAGCCTTGGGCGACGAGACGTGCTTTGTTGCGAACTACATGTCCATCTTCATCTTTCTTGTTGTGAAACACCCATTTGGTACCGATGATGTTGTGGTTGTCGTCGGGCTTCTCAACCAATGTCCAAACTTGATTCCTCTCAAAGTTGTGTAGCTCTTCATGCATAGCATTTATCCAATTCAGATCTTCCAATGCTTCTTCAACCTTCATAGGTTCAATGCTAGAGATGAATGAATAATGTTCACCAAAGTTAGCTAAACAAGTTTTAGAGCGAGTGATTCTCCCGGTTTGGATATCATTGTAAATTTGCTCGACAGGATGGTCTTTAGCAATCCTTGCTCGAACTCGTGAAAGCTTTTGCTTGGGTCTTGGTTGAACATCTTCTTCATCCTGTTCTTCTTCTTGGCATTCTTCATTATTGGCGTTGTCATTCTCTTGTCGTGGTGGAGAAGGAGGTTGCTAACATTCTTGATGTGCTTCCTCGTTTTCTTCATCTTGGCATGTCCCACTTGTGGATGCTTCCATATCAACTCTTGGTTCACCTTGTCGTGAGGTAGAAGCTTCCACTTGGACGGACGAGTTGCTCTCCTTTACCTCCGTTGGACGAATCTTGTCAATAGACAAGTCTTGAATTGCTTCTGAGGGGTCTTTGTCTCCTACATCAATTGGCAATTGCTCTACTTGTGAGCCGTTAGATTCATCAAACTTCACATCTACCGTTTCTTCAATCTTTTGGGTGAAATTGTTGTAGACACGGTAAGTGTGAGAGTTTGAGCCATAACCAAGTAGGAAACCTTCATGAGACTTAGGAGCAAATTTAGAACGACGACGGTCATCAAGAATGTAGCATTTTGAGCCAAATAGTCGAAAGTATCCAACTTGGGGTTTGTTACCAGTGAGAAGCTCGTATGCCGTCTTGTCGAGTAGCTTGTGAAGATACAAGCGATTTGTTGCATGACAAGCTGTCTCAACCGCTTCTGCCCAAAAATGCTTCAGCGTCTTGTACTCATCAAGCATCGTTCTTGCCATTTCGATGAGCGTCCGGTTCTTCCTCTCAACGACTCCATTTTGTTGAGGTGTGTACGTAGCTGAGAACTCATGTGAAATCCCTTCTTCGTCAAGAAAGATGTCCACATTTGCGTTTTTGAACTCCGTTCCATTGTCGCTGCAAACCTTCTTGATCTTCACTCCAAACTGATTCTGGGCTTTCCTGGCGAAGTTTTTGAAGATCTTTTGGACCTGCGATTTGTCATCGAGAAAGAACACCCACGTAAATCTCGAAAAATCATCAACTATAACTAGACCAAAAGAATTTCCACCGAGACTTTTGTAAGCGTTGGGACCAAAGAGATCCATGTGAAGTAGCTCAAGTGGCCTCCTTGTGGTCATGATGTTCTTCACGAGATGCCTTCCTCCAACCTGTTTACCTGCTTGACAAGCACTGCAAAGTCTATCCTTATCAAATATGACATCATTGACACCAAGGATGTGATTCCCTTTAATAAGCTTGTCAAGATTTCGCATGCCAACGTGACCTAATCGCCTATGCCATAACCAACCTTTAGAGGATTTAGCAATGAAGCAAGTTCTAGGGTGAGCCTTTTTAGTGAAATCAACAATGTAAATATCTCCTCTACGTATACCGGTAAAGACCATTTTATGATTGTCTCTATGAAATACTTGGCAATCTACTTCAGTAAATAGGACATTGAAACCGAAATCAGCAAGTCTAGATACTGAAAGTAAGTTGTAGCCAAGAGATTCAACGAGCATAACATTCTGAATTGAACTATCATGTGAGATGGCCACCTTACGAAGGCCAACCACCTTATCCTTTGAGTTTTCACCGAAAGTGACATACTTTTGAGGACCATCATTTTCAGCAAGTTCATGAAACATGTCTTTATCTCCGGTCATGTGATCGATACATCCACTGTCAAGAACCCATTCCTTTCCTCCTGCCATATATCCCGGAAGGTCTATTATGAGACCAAAGTGTCTCATTGCATCATCAAGATCAAAGTCATCATCATTATCCTCATCATAGTATCCATGTTCAACATCGTCATGTGGTGGATCAATTCCTAGTGAGGGTGATTCTTTAGTATGAGTTTGACAATGATCTCATTTATGAAGTCTAGTAGCTTCGGAAATAATATCGCTGATAATTCCAATATTTCCTTTGGCACGCATAAGATTTGTAAGTTCAAATAGATAATTACCAAACATAGGATCATTGGAATTAATCTTACTCAAGGCAATAGACTTATGAAGAATTTCATCTAGATTTTTCAAAGAATAATTAGGAAATCGTTCCTCAAGAAATTTCCATATAGTGTAGGCACACTCAAGAGTAGGCAGTTTTCCAATCAAGTTTCTAGGCAAGCCTCTAGTGATAAGATTAACAGTTCTAACATTCCTAATCATGTCAATCGACTCATCAAGGGTAGGATGCATAGGATCAACATGAGGTGCACAAGGACTAGTAATGTACTCGTTCAAATGATATTGATTTAAAATTACAAGCATCTCATTTTTCCACTCATGAAAATACTCTCCATCAAGTATAGGCACTCTATGTCTAAGACTCCCCAAAGTAGACTCATCCATCTTCCTCCAATGGTGATTAAACCAAAGCAATGGAGACCAATCTCCGATACCACTTGTAGGATCTCGAAGTATGTCTAGAGGGGGGTGATTAGACTACTTGACCAAATAAAAACTATGCCTTTGCCCAATTTTATTCTTTGGCAGCTTTTAACAAACTTAGCACAAGTCAAGTAAACTTAACACAATTCAAGCAAGCATGCAATGAGTATATGAGCAGCGGAAAATAAAGCATGCAACTTGCAAGAATGTAAATGGAAGGGTTTGGAGATTTCAAACGCAATTTGGAGACATGGTGATTTTTGAGCCGTGGTTCTGATAGGTGGTGCTATCGTACATCCACGTTGATGGAGACTTCAACCCACGAAGGGTAACGGCTGCACGAGTCCACGGAGGGCTCCACCCAAGAAGGGTCCACGAAGAAGCAAACTTGTCTATCCCACCATGGCTGTCGCCCACGAAGGACATGCCTCACTAGTGGTAGATCTTCACGAAGTAGGCGATCTCCTTGCCCTTACAAACTCCTTGGTTCAACTCCAGAATCTTGTCGGAGGCTCCCAAGTGACACCTAGCCAATCTAGGAGACACCACCCTCCAAAAGTAACAAATGGTGTGTTGATGATGAACCCCTTGCTCTTGTGCTTCAAATGATGGTCTCCCCAACACTCAACTCTCTCTCACAAGATTTGGATTTGGTGGAAAGAAGATTTGAGTGGAAAGCAACTTGGGAAAGGCTAGAGATCAAGATTCATATGGTAGTAATGGAATATCTTGGTCCCAACACATGAGTAGGTGGTTCTTTCTCACAAATGGTAAGTTGGAAGTGTAGGTTTGTTCTGATGGCTATCTCCATGAATGAAGAGGAGGTGGAGGGGTATATATCAATCTCGGTGGGACCGAATCAACAAACTTGGTCAGACCGATTTAGTAAACAATGTGACCGTTAGGGTTTCCGGTGGGACCGATATGCAACTCGGTAGGACCGATATGGTTAGGGTTACGGCATAACATAATCTCGGTGAGACCGATTACACAAACTCGGTGAGACCGATTTTGGTAATAAGCTAACCAGAGAGTTGGTCAGGTAAACTCGGTGGGACCGATTCGCTTATATCGGTGGGACTGAAATGTTACAAAAAGGAAACAGAGAGTTTACATTGTAATCTCGGTAGGACCAATTACTCAAAAGCGGTGAGACCGATTTTGATAATGGACACATAGAGAGATTACAGTCCCATCTCGGTGAGACCGAGATCCCTATGGGCGAGACCAATTTGCCTAGGGTTTGTTGCAGTGGCTATGAGATCTGAACTCGGTGGCGCCGGATAGAAAGAATCGGTGGGGACGAGAATGACTTTTGGTTTAGGTCATATGTGGATGTGGGAAAGTAGATGAGGGTTTTGGAGCATATCACTAAGCACTTGAAGCAAGAACCTCATTAAGCAACACTTCATCCATCCTTGATAGTATTGGCTTTTCCTATAGACTCAATGTGATCTTGGATCACTAAAATACAAAATGTAGAGTCTTGAGCTTGAAGCTTGAGCCAATCCTTTGTCCTTAGCATCTTGAAGGGGTTCCACATCCTTTAGTTCATGCCACTTCATTGTTGAACTTATCTGAAAATATACTATGTAAAAGTGTTAGTCCAACAGGAGATATGTTGACATTAATTACCAAAATCACCTAGGGAGCACTTGTGCTTTCAATATGCGGTTTTCACGGCATCCCAAAAGCTACGACACTACTTTCAAGATTGTTCAATCACAGTGGCCTCCGAAGTACCACTTAATGACATAATAAATAACCGCGATGCCACGGGCCGGATTGCCAATTGGGCCATTAAATCCCAAGTACTTGTGGACTTCATCGCCAAATGGACAGAGGCTGAACTCCCTAAAGAGTACGTCACATACAACAACTAGATCATGCACTTCAATAGCCCTAAAATGCTGGTAGGTTTGGGAGGAGGCATTGTCCTCACGTCCCCCACTGGAGATACAATCTAGTACGTACTCCAAATATTATACACAGACTCCAACACTGCAGCCAAATACGAGGCTCTATTGCATGGTCTTCGGAGGACCGTCTCCATGGGCATTCAACGCCTACAAGTGCGTGGGGATTCAAACCTCGCAATATCTCAAATAAAAGGAGACTTTGAGGCCAAAGATCCGAAAATGGTAGCATATCATAATGTCGTCCTTAAAATGTCAGCTTAGTTTGAGGGGCTCAAATTTCATCATGTGGCCCGAGAATACAATCAAGCGGTGGATGTCCTCACCCGCATCGGCACTAAGCGCGACCCTGTCCCACCTAACATCTTTCTCGAAAGGCTTTTTAAGCCATCCGTGGTTTGGCAAGGGGAGACCAGCAAAATCAGTCCGGACCAGACCACAACCCCAGATTCCGAACACACTGACATAATCGGGGGCTCAGCCACTGAAATAACACCTTCATCTTGCCCCATGGACTGAACCCTTCTTTGCCTACCTTAATAGGCAAGAACTCCCTGAGGATCAAAATGAGGCACGCTGCATTGTGCGGCACTCTAAAGCCTACAAAGTCCATGAGGGAGAGCTTTATAAGAAAAGCGCTACCGGAGTACTTCAAAGATGTATCTCCGAGGAGGAAGGGCGGCAGCTCTTGGCTAAAATTCATACCGGCCTCGATGGTCACCATGCCGCAGCTCGGGCCCTTGTAAGCATGGCCTTCCGCAAAGGTTTTTACTGGCCAACGACCCGAGAAGACACACAAGACCTTGTCCAACATTGTGTTGGATGCGAGCTTTTCGCCAACCAAAGCCATATGGCACCCACCGCTCTGCAGACAATCCCCATAACTTGGCCTTTTGCGATCTGGGGCCTTGATATGGTTGGTCCCCTTAAAGGAGGAAGCCATAAGAAAAAACATATGTTGGTCATGGTGGATAAATTCACCAAATGGATAGAAGCCAAACTAGTTAAAACGGCCGAATCCGGACCCGTGATAGACTTCATATCGGGTGTTGTGCACCATTATGGTGTCCTCCATAGCATCATCACCGACAATGGCTCTAATTTCACAGCCGATGAGGTGAAAACTTGGTGCGGCAACATGGTCATTAAGCTCGACTACGCCTCTGTCTATCACCCTCAAACAAACGGTCAAGTCGAACGAGCCAATGGCCTTATTATGAGCGGCATTAAACCCAGACTAGTGTGGTCCTTAAAAGAATCAGACACGCACTGGTTTGAAGAGCTTGACTCCATACTCTAGGGGCTGCGGACCATGCCGAATCGCACTACCGGATATACACCCTTCTTCATGGTGTATGGCGCAGAGGCTGTGTTGCCCTGCGATATTATTCATGACTCACCTCGAGTGCGCATGTATGAAGAGAGAGAGGCCAAACTCGATCGGCAGGATAGTTTAGATGCCCTGGAAGAGGAGCGTGACGTTGCAAAAGCTCGTTCCACATTCTATCAACACGCTCGTTGGTCTAAAAGCAGAGAAGTACGAGCCAAGACTTATAATATTGGCGAACTCGTTCTACTCCTATCGGACATGAAAAAGGACAAAGTCAAGCCCAAGTGGTTGGGTCCCTTCATCATCGACAAAGTTCTCACTGGAGGAGCGTACCGCCTGCTTGATGCGTCAGATAATCGCCTCGAGCTGAACCCATGGAACGCGGCCAGACTCCGAATATTCTACGCCTAGCGCCGAACTCTTTGTTAGTCTCCTTCCCCGCTGTTCCTTTTTTTTTACTTTTTCGCTCTCTTTCGCCTTTTTATTTTGTAGCTCTAAAGCTTTTAGTGTAGCTAGACTACACACGTGTGACGCACCAATCTTCACGTATATGCGCTCGTTATACCCGGGGGCTTCTTACACAGAAACTTAATATCATTATCTTCAGGGCATCAAGCCCACTGCATATGCGTTCTTTTTCCATATGTACCTCTTTTTTTCACCATTATATGCATCGATATGACTTAAGTTTTGGACAAGCTGGTTTGCCTAGCTCCTGTGCTTATGCCCTACGTTCCCATTAGTTCGGCTAGGGCATAAAGGGAGCACCTCTGCGATTGTTACTGTCGGGTACTCCGGACGTGTACCTCAGACTGGGTGAAGCCGAAAGCTAGCGTTCTTAAGGGAATATTCGGTCGATGAACTAAAGATGTTTTTTACCTATCAAAATATAAACCCCTAGATGTTACTTATACTGTGGTTTTTTATCGCAGTTCAGACATGCACGTTAATGCATGCGTACCCAGGGAAATGAACCCTTAACGGAACTATTCTCCCTAGAAGATGTTTCTTACTAACCATGTAATATAACATAACTAGTTGGGTACTTGTCTGTTCAAGAAATCATGACTCCTACGCCTGGTTCCCACGCGTACCCCGGTTTATATTACCGAGCGGGTATTCGGAAACACTCCGGACTATCGGGTCCAGAAGCTGAAGCGAAAAGGTCGGCCATGACAAATGATTTACAATCCAGCTAGACACAAATATGTCAATTGAAGTACGTAGTCACTTAGACTCAAATGCTTCTTCTTCTATGTCATCCAACAGGTTGTTTAGCCTACAATCCTGTTGGGAATATTTCGCGGCTAATCCTACCTGGTCATATAACAGACTAACGGGAATTTCTTTCCCATCTGACCCTACAGGTCTGACCCAGGCCATATGATTCAGATCGAGCTTGGTGTACCGTGTTTTCACCATGGCCCAAGCTTCCCTCGCACCTTCTCGATAGGAAGATATCTTCCATAGTCGGAAACGCCGCCGAGCTTCCTTGAGCAGCTGTACAAGCTCCCCCATACTTCTGGGTAGGGAGGCGGATGGCCACAAGGCCTTGGCAACATTTTGCATGGCCTGCCGAGCTTGCTCGTGTAGTTGCGAAAGCTCTTGTAGCAGATCGCTTGAGGATCCGGGCATCTCTTCTTCAGGATGGCCAGTCAGCATACCTACAGACATAACTCTATTAGTTCCTATCTTTGCCGAACTATATAAATGTTTGTTTGAGTACATACTAAAAACGCCACGTTGAAACCTCTTATTGTCCTTCACGGATCCGCCAGCTGTGCCCGAACATCTTTCAATTCTTCGCCCAGCCGGGTATTGGCATCTTGTAGTTTGTTTTTTTCCTTTATGGCCCGTGTAAGTACACGCTTGCTAGCGGCTGCTTGCCTTTGCGCTTCTTGCTCACCCTCTTGTGGGATTCCTGGATTCTGTTCCGGATTATCTGAAGATTTTTGTCATCAAATATTATTAATGTCACTGGTTTATACATATAATATTGTATTTTCTCAAGTCGGAAATACATACCAGTTGATGCCTCTTCGAATCTTGACAGCTTGGCCATAGCGGCTGTTAGCTGGATTCGACACTCTTCCAGCTCTTGAGACAACAGGTTGTTTTTCTTTCAGAGCACCTATTATTACAATATCCTTAAATTAGTTGTACCAACTGTTTCAAGTCTCAGGGGCTACTGATATACATAATTATCAGATTTTCATACTTACCCGTATATCTTTTAAATACTGGGATGTGGCTCTAGCAAGCGCATCCTATGCAGCTCGGATATATGTAGCACCCGAATTGAAGGCATTAAAAGCCTCTTCTAAAAATCCAGGGTCGCGGAGTGCGGCCCACCGACGCCGATGATTCATGGCGCTCTCCACTTCAGAATTTGTAATGGACATTTTGTCCGAATCCTACGTACAAGGACAGTCCAGTGTCACCTTCGGGTTGGCCTCCGTCCTCAAGATTGGGTCCGGAATCCGTCTAGTGGAGGCCCGGTTGGCAGGATTCTCGGATATAGTCCGACGGATGTTTTTTCTGCTAAGACACAATGGGTAAGTATCATACTTTAAGATGACAACCACGGGGTGTGTTTGAAACCATACCTCCTTGATGACGACTCCGCCATGTTTCTGTTCACCTTTCTTTTTGAAGGCCTACCCGGCACAGTAGCCCCTTGTTGGCGAGTTGCCTTGGGTTCGGCTTGGTGCGCCAATCATCTTCCCTGTAGAGCATAAGAATTGTGCAGTGGGTAAGACGGAAGGAGTGAATCTTTCCCGAAAGATGAGTCTCTTGTTTGCTTACATGCGATGCAGGGAAGAGGCTGGGATAGTCATCAATGATGGCCACGTCTCTGCCGTCATAGCTCGCCTGGTGAAATACCCCCTCCACGAGCTCCACAAAAATATTCAGATCCTCTTCGAATCCGAGGTCAAGGGCCCGGTTACGGTCCTCTGGCTGTGGAGCAGGGCTGTGGAACCCTTGGTTATTTTCCGCCATTCCTGTTATGAATGGACGGAGTAAATATTTATGAGAGCAAAGGCTCAGGGAATGAATAGAGTAGAGTAATGGATGGTAGCCTACCCAACTATGAGGGTTGTACATGGAAAATCCATCCGATGGCTTAATGTGGGCGAACTCCTCTTCTTCCCACTATATAAATCAGATAGTATTTTCACCAGAGCGGCGGTGGAGTCCGGACCCTTCTGACAGCAGCGGGTGGCGTCATCTTCTCCGTTGAAGTGCCACATGGGACGCCCTCGGTATTGGAGTGGCTGAACTCCCTGCTTTATGGATATAGCCATAACCTCGACTATTGATAGTCCGGACTGAGTAAGCGTTCTTATCCTGCTCATCAATTGAAGGACCTCTTTGCTATCTTCCTCTTTTGGGCTCCAGGGATGCAAGTTGAGGCGTTTCTTCAGCGGAGCATTTGTGAACTCAGGAAGACCCATTCGGATTGGGTCAGGAAGGGAGACTTCCTCAATGTAAAACCACTCGCAAGGCCATTCTTCGGATGCCTTCTTCGGTATGCCGGATAAGTATCCGGTCCCGGCGATGCGCCACATCTTGGCTCCGCCCACTTGGAATATTGATCCCCCATGATTACGGGGGATGAGGCAGAATAACTTCTTCCATAGCTCGAAATGGGCTTCGCAACCCAGAAATAGCTCACAAAGAGTGACGTAACCTGCGATGTGTAGGATGGAGGCAGGTGTGAAGTTGTGAAGCTGGAGGCCTGTAGAACTCCAGGAGCCCGCGGAGGAACGGATGGATTGGGAATCCGATGACCCTCAGTAAATAGGATACAAGGCATACTCGCTCACCCTTGGATGGGTTGGGAAAGGTCTCCGCCTGCTCCCCACCATCGAACGAAGCCAATCCGGCTCGGACGGGGACCAGATATGCAGGAGGTAGAAACCCTTGGGTCTACAACTTCACTAATTGGCCGAGGGATACGGTACACTTCTCCCAATCGCCCTGCTTGTTGCGGTGAGGGCGGGAGGAAGAGCTGCGAGTGCCGCCATGTTGGGGTGGTTTTTTCAGGCGCGCTCTGATGATTCCTCGTTTGGGGAAGATGGTGTGGATTGGATCTGAAGGTCCCCGTCTCTTTAATAGACGATTTATTACCGTGACTAGGGTGGCAAGCGTAAAAATGCCCTGACTTCTCGCATTTGCTCAACATGTGGAGGGTGAGACTTTTAAAGGTATAGAAGCCGATGAGTGTAACATTAAATGGGGAGCCGGACACTTCTCTTTACGACAGGTACTTTGAAGAATTCGGAGGAGGAACCTGCCTTGCAATGCCGAAGACAATCTGTGCACTAGACTCATCGTCATTGAAGCCTGGTTCAGGGGCTAATGAGGGAGTCCTGGATTAAGGGGTCCTCGGATAGCCGGACTATATGCATATGCCGGACTGTTGGACTATGAAGATACAAGATAGAAGACTTCGTCCCATGTCCAGATGGGACTCTCCTTTGCATGGAAGCAAGCTTGGCGATTCGGATATGAAGATTCCCTTCTCTGTAACCGACTCTGTGTAACCCTAGCCCCCTCCGGTGTCTATATAAACCAGAGGGTTTAGTCCGTAGGACAACAACAATCATAATCATAGGCTAGATTCTAGGGTTTAGCCTCTACGATCTCGTGGTAGATCAACTGTTGCAATACTCATATCATCAAGATCAATCAAGCAGGAAGTAGGGTATTACCTTCATCGAGAGGGCCTGAACCTGGGTAAACATCATGTCCCCCGTCTCCTGTTACCATTAGCCTTAGAGGCACAGTTCGGGACCCCCTACCCGAGATCCGCCGGTTTTGACACCGACACAAGCTGGCTGGGTGGCTTGCCGAGCCCGCCGGATACGAGCTATGCAGCTCACTGATCCACCTCCCTTCCTTCACCCAACGGAGCCAGTTGCTGCTCCAAGCTGGCATGCGGTTCAGCAACTCGCCGGTCCAGGCCAGCTTGATGAGGAGCAGCGCATGGGCGTCGCTGCTGCCGTCCATGTCGCCGCCTCATATCACGCCTGTCGTGTCCGCGATCGCGTCTCCCGTTTATGTGGCCAAGACTCCCATGCCAGCCACCGCTCCATGCAAGCAACGACAGAAGCCGGGTGCACGAAGAGCGACGAGTCGGTGGCTAGCGCCTCACCGTCCACCGCCATCATCGAGGAGAAGTAGAACACGGGAGGGCACCACCGCTTGGGTCCCATGAAGGCCACCGCGGAGGCGACGCCAGCGTAGACAACATGTGTGTCTTGCCGGATCCTTTTGTTGCGAAGTCCTTCATCGACCCCGCATGGGCTCCACGGAAGCGGAGATGCCCCCTTCCACCATCATCTTGGGCATCAGGCAACAATATCAGATGGGAAGTGGGGAAGCGAGCCGTCCTTTGCACTGAAGCATATACCTCCGGGACTCCCGGCAGTCCGGTGATCGTGCTGCCGGACATGAGGAACACAAATGGATTAGCGGGCGATCATTTAGGCCAGGTATTATATACCTGTGCTATCCAGAAGTAGCACCGTGCAATTCATTTGAATGTAATGAAATCTGTCATGTTTGTATGAAAATCCGGTATTTTATATGATCTCCTTCATTGTTTATATGAAATATAGCCGTGTTTGCATGAATTTCATGTCGTTGGTTGACTTGCTGTTATAATGCGTGCGGATACGGTTGGATGACGTAATTTGCGGGTCGCTGGTCGGTCTGTGGCCGGCTCGGGCGGCATGGTGGGAGAAAAAAGCACAGGTCGTGCGAGCTCGTCTCCAACGTGCACGCTGGAGGATGCATGAGAACCCGAGCCATTCCTTGTTCATCGGTGGCAAAGGCCCCGATGGACAAAAGGGTCGCCAATATTTTGGCTACCCCGGGCAAGATTCAAACAACCCCTCCCAGCAGATTCAAATCCCTCGTTCACAGTGAAATTCTGCCATGTGTTGTTTTCATGGACTAGCAAGATGATCATGCATTGCACCGAACATCAAGATGCATTTTTTTACAAAACACTTGTTGTGATTGACCCATGCAGGAGTAATCCCATGTGTAAAAACTAATGATATCTCGAGAATTTTATTAGAAAAATGGTATCTTGAGAATTTTTTTGGAAAAATGGTATCTCGAGAAAGATGAGAGATAAGGTGAGGAGGAGTGGGGCGTGGTGGTGACTGGTGGCCGGACTGGGCGGAGGCATGGGGATGGACGACACATTATGTGTAGGTTTGTATCTCTCTCACACAGACCCACATAGGTGGGGGACGTGCACGACGAGAAGAGGTGCACGCACGGCGCACGTACTCCCTTCTTTTTCCCAATCAAACCCATGCGGGTACACATTGGAGCTCATTTCTATACGAAAAGGCAGCCCATGTAGTAATTTGACGCGTGTACTGGTTGTCCACTTGATCGAGCATCGTCAACCACGGGTGAATAAACAAATTGCGACTTAACGCTTTATGTTAAAAAGAGGCAAACCATGTGGGGCCTACCTTAGAGGCAAGGCTGTATACACTGGAGTACTTTTGATGTGGCCCATCAACTCGCAGAACGAGGAGAAGCTTGCTTAGTACGCCGTCTCCGTCGCCCACCAGCGCGGTGGCTCGCAGGATGAGGTGAAGCTTGCTTACTAGTACGCCTTACGCCCGCTCCCTCGCCCACGCGCGCGGTGGCTCGCAGGATGAGGAGAAAATTTTACTACTCCCTCCGCTTACTCCTCGTCCCTACCTTGGTTAGAGAGATTATCATATTGTTTACAATATATGTCCTTTAGTACTCCCTCCATTTACTTATACAAGGCTACTATAAAAAAATACATTTGCATCTATACAAGGCCACAAATAGTAATCGAGACAAAAGTTACTACTCCCTCCTTTCCAGTTTATGGCTCAATTTCAAAATTTCTCCAACCAAGGTAGACGGTGAGTGGTGGAATTAATTTTGTAGTTTGCACAGGTAATTAGTATGATCGTTTTTCTCAAGAAGTTATGTTTACCGAGGCATTAATTAGAACAAATGCATGCATGACCACTAAATTTCCATGAACTTCTATTTGCATTGGTGAGTTTTCTCTTGACACTACTTGCATCGGGTGATTTAACGCACCTTGTAATCCAAAATGTGATGGTACTACTACTAGTAGTAGAAATGAGACTTATAAAATGGAAAAATGAATTTTTTTTAGGTGAGCCCTATAAACCGGAAAGGAGGGAGTAGTAAGTAGTACTACCTCCATAGTGGGTACGTACTCCGTAAAATCAGATTTTCCCAAAACTAAGTCACTCAACCTTTATTTGTTTGTTTCCGTTCCTGCCTCGTTGCCTCGAATAGACTATGCCAAACTCCCCTGCCTGCCGCGCGGGAAAAGACCCACTCTCCCCTTTTTTAGTCTGTGTTTGTATCGATGGATCACGCGAAACAACAAAAACCAAGCGTGTCTTGTACTCCTCCATCGACGCTCGCTTTCATGAATTCTGTACTTCCTCTCGCTGACATGTGGCACATATAGCAACTGGGTCGACGTGTCATGCACCAAATAACAGTGCAGAATAGCAGGGGGACATACCCCAGTCGTACCGCCCCAGTAGTAGTAATGAGCAATGAGACGTTAAATCACAATGTTGCACCTTCCCAGACGGACAAAGCAACCATTATTTCACACTTTGCTTCGCCATCATATCCTTCAAGAAAACCACGTAGTATTGCTTCTGCCATTGTTCTGCCTGAAGAGGGACACGCCTATCGCCTTGGTACATCATGACATGTGGGACCGCATGATAGGCCATGCTCCCCCACCCATCGCTCGGTAAAATCACCTCATTTTTACTACTTCCTCCGTATCGGTTTACAGGGCATGCACGTTGTTCTAGGTTGAGAATTTAACTGCCTATATATGTAATGAGCAGTATATGTTTAGAAGCTACACCCGCTTAAAAATCCAATGATACACTTTTTGTGACATAGTAACTCATATTTAGTTAGTCAAATGGATGACCTAGAACTATATGCATGCCCTATAAACCGAGACGGAGAGGGTAGTACATTGCGTATCTTTTTAGATCAATATAGTTGGGATTCACCAAGGAGCAAAACCAAGTGGTAGGCAGCTCCTGTCGTGTTGGCGTAGCAACTCAAGCAGGGTCAGTCCGCACACGAAATGGCGACACACTTAATAGAACCTCTTTGGCTAACATGTGGCTCATCCACCATCTTGTTCCATGTGCGATGCACCACATTACAGTTCGGAGCAGCCGTTGGACTTGGAGGTACCCCAGTCATAGAACCGCAGTATTAGTAACTAAGCAATGATGGGTCAAATCACAAAGCCCCACCTTTCTTGCATTAACCTGGACGGACAAAGCAACCATCATTTCACTCTAGGGCACAATAGCATAAAGAAAACAGAAAACCAATGATGTGTGCGGCATCTACCTAGGGCACGCTAGGGCCGGGGCCTCCACTACAAATCCTTTTTTTTGAAGGCGCCTCCACTACAAATCTGCTTCTCCCTCGTCCTCTTGAAGAAAAACAATGATGCATGCGGTGGTTGGGTTTGTAGTAGTACAACGACATGCGGGGCCATGTCGTTTTAAATGGGAGAGGGATTGAGTTCGAGTCGATGACTTAATATGTGTGGGCCGCTTGGTTTTACGGGAACGAGGCATCATTTTGGGTTCGGGGACCAGTGGAGATATACGTACAAGAAATTGTGGACGTAGGTTAGTCCGAAAGGCAATGCTGCATGGGCCCTGCGTTTTGATATACACGTGGCCGCGTGAAATTTGCTACTCTACTCAAAACTAGTAAGGTACACATGAGATTTGGAAACCAAATTATGAATAAATACACACTATATCATGTAAAGTTTGAGACATATATGCATGATGTAGATGTCCATTTAGTTCTGATAGTCCATCTCATTCAAAATCAATTAGTTTTATAAAAATGTTAAGATTCATGGGGTTGTGCATTGTAAAGAATAAAGTAAAAAACAAATAATGGCAATTCATTTAGAAAAAAAAGTTTGGGCAATTATGATACAGAAGATTCTAGAACAAAGGAGAAGTGCTTGTGTTTTGAGGTTTGTGCATTATGCTTAAGTTCAACAATGGAGTCTTCTAAATTGTA
Source organism: Triticum aestivum (assembly GCF_018294505.1). Taxonomy (NCBI): domain Eukaryota; kingdom Viridiplantae; phylum Streptophyta; class Magnoliopsida; order Poales; family Poaceae; genus Triticum; species Triticum aestivum. Next base: position 93,260,507 of record NC_057795.1, on the reverse strand, counting down.
CATGTGGCAGAATCTGATGGAATGTTGATGATATCCAACGGCCAGTAGTGCTCGGATTTGCCATCTGTGCACTGTCAGATTAGCTTCATCCAGTGACCATCTTTCATAGTTATTCGCACACTATATATGGGTATAGATAATGCATAAAAGTTCCTCCAAAAACATCTACAACTTAAGAAAAAAATGAATTGCAGTTAAAAGAATGACATTTCTAACAATAATGTGAATCTGAACTACATATGTGTGCATGTGACCAGCACATACATTGTCAATACACAATTTAATGCAAGAAATAACTTATGGTTAACATACATGAATAGATGATGTGGTGCTTGCATGCATAGAGTATAAAAACAATGTGATTCATGACTTGCATGCATGACGTGTTCTTGTGCCATAGTTGTATGTCTTGGAAAAAAGCTACTAGTGGGTTGTACTAGCTATTTAGGAATACAAGATGTATACATGGAAGTTGTAGGGAAAGATATGACATGGAGTATCTCAATTTCTATGAGTAGGGATTGGAAAAGAGATGTCATTTCGTTCACATCATAGGAACTTTTCTATTGAATCTAGAGATGGCGTGTATCTCAATTCCTATGAGAAGGGATTAGAAAAGAGATGTCATTTGCTTCACATCATTGGAACTTTCGGTTGAATATACGCTAATGTTTATTTTCCTTTGAAATTATGGGAGTATAGGAATTCATTCATATGAACCAAGTGGCTCTAAAGCTATAAACATGATATCATGTTTATTTCCTTTGAAATGTAGAGTATATGAATCTATTACTATGAACCAATTGGCTCTGAAGGAAAAAATCCTATAAAAATCATATCATATAGAGTTCCTATGATATTCCTCCACACCAAAGGATGGTTGAAATTGCTGCAAGTGATACGATGGTCATTCTTTGTAGACTCCTCCCCCATCTTTATAGTTACCTCTCGAAGATGAATGAAATGATATATACTTGGTATTGTATATGTGCATTTTGGTACACAAAAACTCGGTAAAAGTTTGCGAGGTTCAAATTTTCAATAAAGCTATATGCACTGCATTTTGGAACGGAGGGAGGAGCATACGATAGTTGCTAACACTCACGTGGAAGATTTGTGTGTAGGAGGAGTGGCTGTTCTGTTAAATGACATGGCAAAACTGACACTGTGGGGTGCCGATCTAACGGTTCTTATGACGTTCGTCAGGAAAAGTCTTGTGGCAAATGTTTGTCAGATAATGATTTACAGACACATGCATTGCATTGATACGTGCCCCCTCTCTCTCGCACACACACGCACCCTCATGAGTCACGACTCTCCCGAGTCCTCTTGCACCCACCGTCTATCTTCAGGTAGACGTCACACATATGTTCTCTTCACACCCTACCCTCAGAACTTCTAAAAAACAAAAGACGCCACGCACATTTTATTTTAGCTCACACTTCACACACTTATACTATTACTCTTGGAGAACGTTCTTTGGGCATAGTATATAATACTCTCACAGAGAGAAGCGATGCATGCACGCACTAGTTCTCTTACACCCACTCGCGGGTACATGTAGGAGCACAGTTTTTGAAGCTGGTACAACAAAATCAGTCCACTATATATAGAAGCTGGAGCCTTAGTGCTTGCTTTACTAGGGTTCCTCTCTTTCACTCTCTCATGCTCTCCATATCTAAGCAAGACATAGGTGGCCACACTCTATGCTCATGGCTGGTCACAAATCCGGTCGGACCACCTCGACCGGGGCAGGGGTGTAGGTGTATCGTTCACGCTGTCGGCGGCGGCAAGGGAGGAGGCCAACGGCTACCCACATTTCCTGATCGGCGGCCGTGCCGTTCTTTCCGAGAGAGCGCTGACTCAGGAGGGCCTCCTACCCCTTCTTCCTCCCTACGGTATTGTGGCCAATATGCGGCCTCCCGACGCCATCTTTGCCACATGCCGACGACACTCAGGTATATACTCCTTCAAAAACTGCCTTTGTCTACTACCCCAGCTGCCCACTTGGCCGCGTGTGGATCTTTTTCGACTTTCGTCGGCTGTTCCAAAGCCACCTAGACTTTTACTATTATTAGAGGTAAATCTATTTCATACAGTCGACTCTAAGATTTGGTTCAAACAGGGAAGAAAGTGGGAAAGCTGTAGCATGAATCTAGGACTTGGTTCTATGAGGAAACGGGGGAAAGTAGTAGATACTGGCTACCCAGCCGGTCTCTTGGTTGAAACAGCAAAGAAAGCATGGTGGATGGCGAAGGGTGGGGTGAAGTGGACCTGTCTCTTGGTTGAAAAAGGAAAGAAAGTGAGGAGTGTTGGGGGACAATGCAAATGAGAATGAGCAAGTCTAGATTTCCTGTGCTCACATAGGAAAATGTCACCAAGGAGATAAAAAATGGGACAAATGCAGACATGTTGCCTGAGTGTTTACCGCTCGCGGCAACCACATCTGCCTCACCACTTTATGCCCCCGCTGTCCCTACGCCCATATCGCTACCGTTAATGTAAAATCACATGAAGCTTTAAGCAATGCCACCTAATGTCACTATAAGTAATGGTCTAGTGCCGTCGATAAATTGAAGCAATGCCACCACCATTTTATGAAGTTCTTCCGTCTTGCTTTATTTCCCATGAATTGTGTTTTTGCAGTACACTTAAATCTCACGCCGCTAACATTGCTTCATCCCAGTGGAACTGCCCAAATTTGATTGCACATTTACTGACCATGTGCTACTCTCATGACAGTAATACTAGTGCTTTTGTTCTGCATGTTAATCTAGTGGCAGTGTTGATGTGATGTGATTCTACTTACTTAAGCACAGTTTCATACTATCAATCCAGTGCCAGTTATAACACAATAGATGATGCTGTTAATCATACGCCACTGCAAATATCTGTCACAATTTAAATAACCGTATTTCGTATTTGCGCAAACAGGGATGTCTGTCTCCATATCTTTTCTATCTACGCAATCAAATGTACACACCTCAGTTTTAGTACAACTACACAAAATGAGATGGCTATTCCTAGCTACCGTCCTCTAACCACCAGTGTTCCAGGTATTCTTACATTGGTAGTAACTAGGTAGAATGACCAACGCAATCTAAAAGAAGCTGATTCTTACGTTTTACTTCTTGATTGCAGTGCAGGGACAAGCGAAAGCAACTGCATCCTAGTCCGGAATGCACTTTCTACCAGTTCATCCATGGACCAAGGACTAGCTGGCATGACTGCATGACGGTTTTTTGGACAGGTGCATAGACAAGAGACTTTGTGGTCTGCTTATTTCTGCAAATAGCGGTGCTTAAATTTAGTGGAATGCACAAGAATTTGAGCTGGTCAGTAAACTGCATGGTTCAGTTTAGCATTCCAGCTGGGAACGCAATTATAATTAGTTATTCTGGAATGAGAGAACCTAACCCTGGATGTTGGCAACAAGAAAAATCCAGAGTGAACTCCAGGAAATTTAAGCCTGTCGGGAGGCCCTTTGCTCAGATAAGCCTTGCTTGTTTTTTCCTGATTTGTAAACCTTCTCACAACTTTGTCTTTTGGTGTGAACTAGTATATGTTTGTTATGTTCTATCAATCACCGAGATGTATAAAATTGCTTAGCTTATGCTTTTCAACTTTTTTATGAAGCCAAGTTTAATGTGAGTGTTCCACATGAACGCTGGACTAGCGTGTGAACGTTTGGAATTTACATTGTGGCCTCAGTTAACTTCATGAACCACTGTAACAAGATACATAGTTGCTTATATGTCAGACAACAGATTGTTGATTGTTAGTTGGTCGATAGCCTACTGTTGAAGCGAGCTGAGCCAATGTGCCGTGTTTTGCACAACTGCTTACATGTGGGGTAGCACCAACTGTGTTTACATGTACTTATGTATAAGTCAGCGCACAGTTCTCGAATGAGTAGCCTATTTCATCAAACACACACTTCTCGTATGATAAACCGTGACAACTTATGTCTTACCATTGTGGGGTAGCACACAAAAGTAGCAACAGTTCCCATAGAAGGATTCAAACAGAGTACTACCCAGAGGCCTCGATAATAGGCAAGGTTCGGATAATTAGACACAATACAAACTACTATTAAACACTAGCTGGGGAAACTATTTCATGCCTCAATCTAATTTGTGCTAGACACAAGACAAACCTTGCCATGAACATCATCGAGGACGTCCGGTAGCAACTCAATCCTGTGAACCTTCATGAAGATAACCTTGTGGCCTTGCCACTCATAAACTTGTTTGTGGGGGCATGCCACATCATCTTCCTGCGTAAGCTTGACAAGAACAGTATGCCTCACAAACGAAGGAGTATCTTAGAACTTCTTGTGCTTCAGTACACCTTGGACAACACGCCTGACAACAGTGTGGCTGGAATACAACTCGACATCGGTATAAGCGCAAATGGCTTCCAGGATCTAACATCGTAATAACTCTGTTTTCCCAGTGTGTGTATATTCAGGTCATCCGCCTCATAGCAAGTGACATGTACAACCACACAATCCTTGTCTGCATTAGGGCTCTAATTGAAATAGAAACAAATTCTGAATTACTTTCTAGTATAAGAAACACAAGTTATTTAAACCACTATGTATAGCATGGCATCGAAGAAAATAAAATTTTGCATTGTTCATCACCACATACTTAGACGAAAAAGCACAATTGAGATTGGCAAAGAAGAAAATCACCTTGGGCGGACGGGGCGATGACCATCTCAGTAGTGGCCATGAGTGTATCTGGGGTCGGCTCGGTAGCTACCTCCATCTTCTTGAAGCTCTCTGTCTCATGGGGATTAGCCTCCCGCGTCTGCTCCAATAACGACATATCTTTGCATGGTTCTCTTTGGTCTATCATGAAACTGACGAATACTAGGAGGCCACTGAAAGGAAAACAAAATCGCAATGACAATGAAACAAAAAAGAGAGAGAGGATCGGTAACTGCTTTGCAAAATTTCTTTTTTTCTCTGAATGAAAATATACCAACATCACATATCCGCTTACCTTCCCTTCATTGGGAGAGAAGAAAAGTGGCAGATGCGAGAGTTGGCTTTCTTGAAGATGGTGAGGGAGAAGAGGATTCAGTGAAGAGTGAAAGATTGGTTGCTTCGTCCGTCAAACTTAGACTGTGGGGAGGTGGGGTTTTGTGATACGATGGCTCATTACTGCCGCGCTACGACCGGGGAGACTCTCTGCCTGCATACTGCCTTCTAATTTGGTGGATGACATTTGGGCCAACGCGCTGCATGCCCTGCATGTTGGTGAACAAAAGTATAATAGCATTCAGTAGAGGGAGACATTTTGATGATCTAGGAGGAGTCAGAAGTGGTAGTGTATCCACTCTACTAGTAGTAATTGTTTTTCTGGGTAGCTGTAGAGTGTCTCCAGTGTACTAGTAGTAATTGTTTCTCTGGGCCCAAGACAAAACAGACCAGCCACCCTTAGTAAATAATAATATCATTTCAAAACCCATATATTTACTTAATGAGAGGCGCTACCCACACCTAGCACACCGGCCCCCAGAAAAACTTGGGTGCTCTTCTTCCTCCTCACTCCCACCCACCTCACGTCAGCTCGCTCCACTCGTACCCCCAAATTTCTCACCTCACTCCTACAGAAAACCCCAGCTCCCCTTCTTCCTCGCTACTATAGTAAAACCACAGCTCCATTTCTTCTGCACTCGCACTACGACTAGGCTCATCAATCGTTACTCTACTCAAATTCGTGAGCGCGACGCGACGCCCTCGAGGAAAATGGAGTTGGTTGACCCCAGAGCCAAGAATATGAGGCTCTCGCTAGTGATGACGCCTGCTGTAGATCCCACACCCGGCAGCACGTGCAGAAGCGGCAACCCCACCCCCATCGGATCCCAGGAACCCATAGAATCTGAGGTAGACCGCATCAACGATCTCCCAGACGTCGTCCTTGGGAAAATCATCTCGCTTCTCCCCACCAAAGATTGTTGCCGCACCCAAGTCCTCTCAATTCGGTGGCACCCTCTATGGCACGCCGTGCCCCTTAATCTCGACTATTGTCAGCTATCTCTCTTCAATGATTTTGAAATCCCCAGAGCCATCATCTCCTCCCACCAGGGCTCCGTTCAAAGTCTTTGCATCCCGTCATGCTACCTGAGCAAGCATACCATGCCCTGCATGGTGGACGCCTGGCTGAAATCCCCTGAATTCATAGAACTACAGCTGATTGAGTTGTACTATTCCCCTAGAAATCACCTACCAGATACTGAACGACATGTATTTGTGCCCTCAGCATCGATGTCCATGTCGCGGTTTTCCTCCTCTCTCCACACCACCACCTTTGCGTTGTGCTACCTACGAGAAAATCCGGTACTAAACCTTCGACTCCCATTTCTCAAGAAACTTTCACTTGTGCGGGTTCATATATCGGAGGCCTCATTGCACAACATCATCCACTCCAGTTGCCCTTCCCTGGAGTGCTTGGTGCTTGTTTTCACAGTTAGAATCAGTTGTCTCCAAATAAAGTCGCCTAACCTTGTAAGAATTGGAATTTCTTTTGACGGAAGGCAGCTCATCATCCAAGATGCCCCTTCACTTCAAAGGTTGATCCTTGATTCTATTTATTAACCGTCGCAAATAACCGCCCTCTCTGCGCCTAAACTGGAGGCATTGCGTGTAATACATGACCTCTGTGCTCATTTCAATATGGTGTTTGCCTCCATAGTTCTTCAGGTACTTTATATTATCATCTACACTTGTAACCATAAGCTGCATTTTAAATTTCTGCGCATAAGTTATATATCATCTTGGAGTACACATTTTGTACTAATATTATGTTCTATGCTCAGTGAAGAGTTTCTCCATGGATGGCCTATCAATGGAGCTGGATTCTGTCAAGATCATATATATCCAAATGAATAGTTTTGATTTGAACAAGATTATTGGCTTGCTGCAATGCTTTCCATGTCTAGAGGAGTTGTATATAAAGGTGATAATTTCACGCACATTGGAAGCCCGCATATAGTGTACTAGAATTAACCGGTCAACTGTTACTATTTCATCACAATTTTTTTAGACCTTTACTGTTTTCAATCTTCATGTCTATTTAGGCAACAGGACGGGGTAAGAAAGTTATAACAAATCGGTGGATTCGTAAGCACCGGGATTTTCTCACTTCTCATGACATTCGATTGAAGAAAATAACGCTAGAATGATATGTAGCCAACCATGCAAACACTAGATTTGTCACATTCTCCTGCTGAATGTGAGGTTACTGTTGTCCATCAGGCTTAAGTTTATCAACAACATGGTTTTGACGGATGGGTATGTCGAAGAGCAAAAAAAGGACTTTCATGTGGGCAAAAGAGATTCTGAACCTGTTGGGCTTCTATTTACAACATATTGTGGTCATAATCCAGTAATTTTTATGATCCAGGATGTTCATTCTATGGACCTGACCGATCCATTTGACCGTGACTACCGAATATAGTGCTGGAGTTAGATGTTGTTTCCCTTTTCAACCTAGGTTTTGTCTAAACCTGAAGAACAATTAACCCTCGTGCTTTTGTACACTTTGTAAGCTGGAGTTAGATGTTCTTTCCCTTTTCAACTCGGTTGTGACTGTCATATTTTCTTTGAACCAAGGCAAATGACTTGCTATTCATTTAATTTAGAGTGAAATATTGTAACAAATCCCAACCAAGGGTAATAACATCACTCTCGCTGGCTGCTTGAGCTCACTGTGCATTACAGAAGCCAAGTGCTTAGCCCCCACCAGCACCCACAAACTTATTTCGAACTAGCACATCAAATGGGCTATAAATTTTCATAGGAAAGGCTGCATGACCATGACAGATTTGGATTCTGACATTTGGGACCCACAAGGAAATAGCCTATCCAAGGTGTTGTCGACTTACTAGCCAATCAACAAACGATTCTCTCTACTAGCCGTTGGATTGACATCCAACATCTATCGTGTATCTTCTATCTCTTGTCTTCTTCCTCTAGCCGCCCAAACCAACCCGTCGGCTCCGCCTACTCCCGCCTCCCATGGTTAGCTGTGCCTCTGCCGCCCTACTGTACCCTCCAACGTTGGCCACTCCGTCCCTCTATTCCCCCACACGTCTTGTTATTCTCCGGCGATATCATCCCCAACACGCACCCGCAACTGAACCAGTCAACCCTCGTAATCCCCTCCGCCTGTGACTGCACCAGCGCATCTTCCACGACTCCTGTTCATTTCGTCCGAGGCCTCGCTGTCATCCTCCACCTTGGTTCGCTCATCGTGCATGTGCGCCGCCCTCTTGCGTTGTCAATGTCGTTAACAACCGAGAGGAATAAGGAGATGACTCTACGTGGAGAGGATGGCAGTAGGGACCACCAGCGTCATGGCAGTACACAAGCAAGTGCCTCGTTATTACAAGCCCAAAAAAATGGTTCCTCCTAATGGTTGGACATCTGGGGCTCACGCCATTGTCAACGTAGTCAATAAACGAGATAATTACAGCACGAGCGGCTGACACCACGGACCCAGCAGGTCGCGCATTTGTTATTTTTTTTGAGGAACAAGTAGTTGTTATTTATACTAGTTTTAGTGACAGATCAGGGTAACAACGGGGCCGTGCGGGGGCTGTGGCCCGTCTAGCTAGGGTTTTATTTATGTTTACCACATGATGCACCCAGTTGTGTTTTTTTCTTACTGAAAATTGCTAGCCCAGTTCTATTTTTTTACAGAATTACCCAAACGAGCCCTACTTGCTTTATCAGCTTTGCAGGGCTGCAAATCTTTCAAGACGAGGAGAGTTTCATTCGGTCTACCCAGAAATGGGATGTACATTTTTAAAACACATCAAGCCGAGAATTAGTTTCATTTTTTTCACTACAAGATTTTAAATTCCATTGATTTTTATGCATGGACAATTATTTGGATTTTATATTTATATAAATTATTTTTTCAAAATAGTTTGAATGTGACTCGATATTTCAGGATTAAAAACAGTTGATTGCACCGAAATATGCAAAATTTCATATAATTTCTAACCGTGGCCACAATATGGGGTGTAATGCTAACAAAAAGAAGATGGGCTCCAAAACAATTCTTAAGAATTAGCAAATGGGCTATAAATTATTTGAAATAATGGCAGATGGGTTGTTTGCTGTTTTCCATAGATTTGAGGCTGACTTGTGCGCCTACTATAGGTTGACGTGTATGCTTTCCTAAAAAAAGGTTGATGCACATGCAACACCGTGTCAACTTAGTCAACACACGAGAGCTGTGACTATTGGATGTCCATCCAACGGCCATCGTGCTTCTTCAATCTCTGCTCTTCCTGCTCCAACCACTCAGACAAGCGCCGGCGGGACTGCCTGCTCTCTCCTCCTGCGGCCGGCTATGCCTGCGCAGGCCTCACCGCCCCATCATACTCCCATCGCTGGCCTAGCCATCCCTCTGCTCACTCACACCTGCTGTTATTCTCTGGCTACGGTAGACGAACCAGTAAACCCTCTTACTCCCCTCCATGGGAAACAACTACCGAGTCTTCCCTGGCTCTATGTTGTTCCCTTCCTAGGCCTTGCGGTCGTCCAAGGCCCTGGTGCTCTCGGCGCTGTGTGGTCAATGTGGTCAACGAACGACATCCATCGAAAGTGGACTATACGTGGAGAGGCTGACAGCTGGGTCCACGGCCACACTCAAAGAAATGCCTCCTTATTACATGCAAAATAATGATTCCTCCACCTGACAGCTAGGACCCACCGGAAGGGCCTCTGTATTTTGCTAAAAAAGCGTTCCCCCGCTGACAGGTCGGACCCACCAGCTATATCTTCGCACGCAAGGGAGTGCCTCCTTAATACGCAGAAAAAAAATGAATACCTCCTGCTAGCTGGGACCCACCATAGTGCGAAGCTGACTTGTGGGCCTACTAAGTTGACAAGGACGGAGGACTTTGTCAACTTAGTCAATATGAACGATTCTAGCTCCAGTGACCGTACAATGTCCATCCAACGGATGTAGTGCTTCTTCAGCCTCTGGTCTTCTTGCTCCAGCCGCCCATACCGGCGCCAGTCGTGCCATGTACTCCTGTCTCCCAGGGCCGGCTGTGATGCCGCAGAGACCTCACCGCCCCCTACTACTCTCACCTCTGGCCAGGCCATCCACTCACCCACCCTCCCTGTTATTCTTTGGCGATGACAACCTCACACTGCAGCCGAACCAGTGAACCCTCGTACTCCTCTCCGCATGGGCTTCCACTGCTGCGTCTTCCCCGGCTCCGCGTTGTCCCCTTCCTAGGACACACCATCGTCCATCGCCCTGGTGCTCTTGGCGTGGTGTGGTCAACATGGTCAAGGAACGACTTCCATTGGAAGAGTACTGTACATGGAGAGGCTAACAGCTGGGTCCACGGCAGCAGCAAGGAAGTGCCTCATTATTACACGCAAAATAAAGATTCCTCCCCCTGACAACAGGGACCCACCGAACGGGCCACCATATTTCGCAAAAAAAAATGTTTCCCCCCTCACTGCTGGGACCCACCAGCTACATCTTTGCATGCAAGGAAGTGCGTCCATATTATGGGCAAAAAAATGATTCGCCCCTTGATTGCTGGGACCGACCAGCTACATCTTCACACACAAGGAAGTGCCTGACAGTCAGGACCCACCTGGTCGAAGCGTATGTAGTGTTATCATTCTGGTCGCGAACGTGTATGTAAATACTGGTCGATGTAGAGGCGCTTACGTGTCGTAGTAGAGGCGCGCACGTAGCATGTACACGTACGTATAGCGGCCAAGGTGAAAGAAAGTAAATACGACTATGTACATACATATCGGCGGGGTCTCGAATGCCTACTCGCACATACATATGGCCAGGGCGCATGTACATGGCTTGGTGGAACAGAGAAACTACATCGTCGTCGTGTCCATGGGGAGCCAACCGGCTGGGTCGTAACAGAATTTGTTGTCATGTTCATCGGGAGCCAACCGGCTTCGACAGAACAACCGATGAAAACGAGGCCTGTCATACCGCAGAATGGAGAAAACAACCTTGTGTTCGACCGGCCATGGTCGAAATGGGATCTTGTTCATCGGGAGGGGTCTGGCGTACCACAAAACAGAGCAAACAGACTTCTGTTGGACCTCCTACGATCGAAACAGGGTCCTGTTGATCGGGAGGGGTGTGGCGTACCATAAAATGGAGGAAATGAACTTGTGTTGAAGTGCTACGATCGAAATGGTGGTCCTGTTCATCAGGAGGGGTGTGGTGTACCGCAAAATTGGAATCCGCGGGATACTGTTAATCTCCACCGTCGACCTCGTCCAGCCTCCACGGGCTACTGTTCATCCACCGTCGACCTCCTCTAGCCGCCACCTGCAACTGTCCATCCACGTGCTCCTGTTCATCCAACCTCCACCGCTCCTCCACCGGCTACTATTCAACCAGCCCTCTCCACGGGGTCCTGTTCAACCACCCCTCCATGGGCTACTGTTCATCCAGCCCTCCATCGACTACTGTTCATCCAGCCCTCCACGGGGTCCTGTTCATCCAGGCCAAACCGACTCGATCAATCGGGGTCCTGTTCATCAAGCGACAACACCATGGGGTCCTGTTCATCCAAACCCCCACCAGGAACTGTTCATCCAACGCCCCCCCAACAACACTCACTGTTCATCCAGAGGCAACATTGACCGGCTTCAGTTAGCAGCAGTAGAGAAGGAATCACTCGATCAATTTAAGTTAACGGCCATCGATCGATCGCTCAAGTTCAGTAACGCGTAGCCTGCACTGCAATCGCTTGGATTCAGTAGGCGAATGCCTTGCTTGGGTTCAGTTAGAGCCCAATGTCTCATACCCAACATTTCAGGATACCTATTAGACACTTTGAGAAAGAGGAAAAACTACTGCCCCCTACTTTTCTAGATTATAAGATCATGGTAGCACATGAGTTTATTGTTAAAAATGATGATAATATGCTTTTGTATAATTTGATATTTCATAAGAAACACAGTGACACTATTATCTTGCATGCGCCCGCTCTGTTTGATTTAACTGCAGGCCCTTACCTCGTCTTGCCAGAGGCCGTCTATGTGCTCCATGGCCAGACATCTGCTCCAGAGCCTGAGCCGGAACCACCACTTGACCCTTATCGACCATCCTATTATCGGTGGGATCCGGAGGAGATCACCAGCCAGTGGCAGTACGATGACACTCCTCAGTACACCTGGGACAGTAGCCGCGATTCATGGGCATAGACCAACTTAGACCAAAAGCCTAAGCTTGGGGGAGTATGTATTTCTCACCTACATTACATTTACGTTCACACACTCATTCTAGTTGTCGGTGCTCATACTTTTTCATTGTACTATCCATGCTAGTTTAATTTCTTTTTCTAGCTTTCTTCTTGTGTGTTTGATAAACCTTAAGAAAAACAAAAAAATTAGTTAGCCTAATTTCCATGCTTGTAGGAGCAACTAAAAGAAAACCCAAAAAGATTTCTTGTTCTTCTTTTGCTTGTTGGGAGCTTTCGCGTTTAAATAGTTTTATATCTATTCTTTCCTTTGGGGGTCGAGAGGAGAAGACCATAATGAAAATGTCTAAGTGGCTCTCAAATGCATGATTGTTGATTTAACCAAGATCCCATATCACCTTGTCTTCTCCCTTGAATTGAACGCTTGCAGATTCCAGCTTACTCCAATGCACGTGCACTACTATTATTATACACACCGTTCGGTTGTGCAAGTGAAAGGCAATAATGACGATATATGATGGACTGGTTGAGATGAGAGAAGCTGGTATGAACTCGAGCTCTGTTGTTTTTGTAAATATGATTAGTTCATCATTCTTGATTCAGCCTATTATGAATAAAAATGTTTGCAATGATAATTAGACATTATAGTTGCTTATGCTATGCTTAATTAGCTAAGGACCTTATAAAGCTTTACCTTGCATGCCAACATGCTATTAAAATGGTTGTGATGTGGTATGATAGGGTGGTATCCTCCTTTGAATGATTCGAGTGACTTGACTTGACACATGTTCACGCATGTAGTTGAAACAAAATCAACATAGCCCTCACGATATTTATGTTCATGGTGGATTATATCCTCCTCATGCTTGCACTCGGTGTTGATTAATTTTAATGCATGTTCATGACTGTTGTCGCTCTCTCAGTTGGCCACTTCCCAGTCTTTTTCAAGCCTTCACCTGTACTAAGCGGGAATATTGCTGTCACATCCCTGGTCCTGTTATGCACTAGGCTAGACCTCATGTGAGTATCATGTTTTAATTCAAAGGAAATTTGAATTGAGGAATTTTTAAAGCCTCAGAAACCTTCTAAAAATGATCAACATTAAAATCTCCTCAAAGAAGTCCAAGAAAATGTTCTTCTTAGTCTCTGAAAATATTGCAAAGAGGTAAAACTCAAAACAATATTTTTGGTATCTCAGAGTTAATTATTTTGGGCCTTTGAATTAAATAAATAGATATTTGCATTGGATATATATTTGATATATAAATAATATATGTCCAATAATTACTGGAACATTTTATGTGGTTTGGTATATTTTAGTCCTAGCCACATAACTATTTCCAGGATTTTATAAAATGGTTTAGTGTCTAAAACTAAATCAAAACAAACTACAGAAAATAGAAAACAGAATTAAATAGAAATGAAAGAGAGAGAGAGAAGGACTTATCTGGCGCTCACCCGGTAGCCAGC
>NC_057795.1:93238352-93246556 GCF_018294505.1 Triticum aestivum | reverse complement strand
CGGCCACCTCCTGCTTGCCGCTCCACCTCGACACCCCGGACGCCTCCATGCGTGCCACGCCACCCCCCTGGAACTCCCTCACTCTCCCAAACTCTCCCCCCCTCCTCTGCTTCCTCTCTCCCTCACTCGCCCGAACGGAGCCGCTGCCACCGACGAGCTCCCTCGCGGCCACCGCCACCCCCTAGCCTCGCCGATGCGCTCAAAGGCTCCGCCTCGACCCCCTCTTCCTCCCCACCGATCCACGGCCCTCCGGAAGCCCTGGATGCTGCCAGCTTCGCCGTTCCCCTCCTCGGCCACCGCGGATCGCCGCCATCAAATCCGCCCCCGTCCGGCCTCCCTCAAGCTCGCCGTCCACCTCTACAGGGTCTACGTGAGCTCTCCGTCCGTTTCCCCCTCTCTGTTTTGTCGTTCGCGCGCCGTAGCTAGGTTATCCACCGCGACCGAGAGCTTCTCGCCGCCGGCCATGGCGTGGCCGTGGCCACAGCCACCGCAGCTCGCTCCCGAGCCCACCGTCGTGCTCACCGCAACCCCAGGAGGCCGCAGCGCCCTTCCGTTTCCCCTCTTGTGCACCGTAGCGTCGTTCCCGCCAACGCCCGAGGTCCGGCAGCCGCTGAGCTCAACGCCGGCGAGGATTACGGCCGCCCTAGCTTCTCCCGTTTGCCCTGTTAGATGCGCGCGAGCCTGGGCATTCCGTAGATTCCCTCCGCCGGCCATTTGGTCGCCGGAGCAAGAAACCCGAAGGCCTCCGCCGCCTCGGCCTCGCCGGCGACTCAACGCCGGCGGGATTGAGTCGTTTGACCAGGTGTTTGACCTCCCCTGGGTCTATGACAGGTGGGCCCCCACCATCAGGTGATTAGTTTAAGCTAATCACCACCTAAGCTAACCCCCTGACACTGACATGTGGGCCCTAGTGCCCCTAATCTTTAATTAAACTAAACTAACCCCCCCTGTCTAACCTGTGTCACTGACGTGTGGCCCCGACACGTCAGGTTTGACTCTGGGCGACCCAGTTGACCTGCTGACCTCAGCCTTACGCCATGCTGACGCAATATTCCTTTTTTGGAATTTAGTTCATTTTATAAATATTCAGGAAATTCCAGAAATTTGTAAAAACTTCTAAAAATCATAGAAATTCAACCGTAACTCCAAATTAGATAATTTATATATGAAAAATTATCAGAAAAATTCAAGGAGTCCATCTGTACCATTTTCATGCATGTTAGAACAACTTATAGCTGCTGTTTAGCACAAATCAATTAAATGGCATTTGAATAATCACATATGGAGTTTGAATTTGAATCTTGTATTCAAACCAACTTCATTTAATCTGTTGCTAGTTGCATTAGCCCAAAACACATTCATTTTGCCATGTCATGATCATGCATCATATTGTGCATTGCATTGATTGTGTTCCCTTCTGTGTTGCCGGTATTTGTCCCCTCTCGATAGACGTGATACCGATGATGTGATCGTTGACACTGATGAAGACTCAATGTTATCTTCAGAAGTGCCAGGCAAGCAAAACCCCCTTGTTCATTCCGATACAATCCTACTCTCTCGCTCCTTCTCTCTTTTACTGCATTAGGACAACACCGATTCATCTGTTACTTGCTGCGGTAGCTGAACCCCTTTATCCTTTGCATGACCTGTCATTGCCACAGTAAATAGATGAAACCCACTAGCATGAGTAGGAGTTGTTTGCGCCCTGATGTGCCTACTCATTCATGCTTGTTTGTCATGCCTGCTACTGCTTAGAGTTGAGTCAGGTCTGATTCATCGAGGATGAATCAGAGGTGTGTGAACATGTCCTACTATGTGTGAGCTAAGTGTGTGAACACGATTTGGTAAAAGGTGTCGGTGAGAGGCCATGTAGGAGTACATGGTGGGTTGTCTCATTGAAGCCATCCTTAGGAACTGAGTTCTGTGTTTGTGATCCATGATTCAGCGACTACCATGCATTGGGCCCTGAAATACGACCCCGCTCGACTTCTTATTCACCCTAGTCCTCTGTCCAGGAGTTGCAAGTAGTTTCTGGTGTTTGTAGCTTACTGGAGGCCGTGGATAGCGCTGACCGTAGGGGTGGGCTGTGATGCGGTAGGTACGTGGCACGGTGTACCGGATGCCCGTTTGGTATCTCGGGAACCCTGTTCACATCGTTTGGTGCTGTGAGCGAAACTCCGGCCGGATCTCCTCATGGATGGAACCCGAATAGGCGATAAACCTGGACTAGAGACTTGAGTGTTTAGGTAGGTCGTGGTCTACACCCACGTCGGCTTTCGCTTGAAGTCTGCCGAGCACATGTCGTGTGCAGACGCTAAGTGGTGGAAACATGTATGAAGAAGTACACCCCTGCAGGGTTAACATCATCTATTCGAATAGCCGTGTCCGCGGAAAAGGACTTATGGATTGCTTATATCAGTTCATAGACAAGTGAAAGTGGATACTTTAAAATGCGCAAGATAAGCGTGAGTGCTATGGATGGCGTTCTCGAAGGGAGACGGGAGCGGATCCATAGTGGTGTATTGATATGGTGAATATGTGGACTCATGTGCGCCACCTCAAAAGAGTCGCTTGCAGTCGTAGTTTAGGATAGCCACCGAGTCAAAGCTGGCTTGCTGCAGTTAAACCCCACCATCCCCTTGTTGAAAATGATGCATATGTAGTTAGTTTTGATGTAAGTCTTGCTGGGTACATTTGTACTCACGTTTGCCTATTTTATGTTTTTGCAGAGAGACTTCAGTCTCACTAGTAGTTCCACGTGGACTTCGATGTTTAGCTTGTTACCTCAGCTACGATCTTGTGCCCTCGGCAGGATCTGATAGATAGTCAGGCTTCTCAGCCTTTTTCATTTATAGATGTCTGTACCCAGACATGATAGCTTCCGCTTGTGCTTTGATTTGTATGCTCTGAATGTTGGGTCATGAGACCCCTGTTTGTAATATCTCGCTCCTCGGAGCCTATTGAATAAATTACTTGAGTCGTAGAGTCATGTTGTGATGCCATGTTGTGTTTGCACATATCGAGCATATTGTGTGTATGTTATTGAAATGCTTGGTATGTGTGGGATCTGACTATCTAGTTGTTTATCTTTAGTAGCCTCTCTTATCGGGAAATGTCTCCTAGTGTTTCCACCGAGCCATGGTAGCTTGCTACTGCTCCGGAACACTTAGGCTGGCCGGCATGTGTCCTTCTTCGTTCCTGTGTCTGTCCCTTCGGGGAAATGTCACGCGATGAATACCGGAGTCCTATTAGCCCGCTACAGCCCGGTTCACCGGAGTCCTGCTAGCCCAGTGCTACAGCCTGGATTCACTCGCTGATGACCGACACGTTCGATGCTGGGTCATGGATGCCTGTTCCTGTAAGTCTGTGCCACTTTGGGTTTACGACTAGCCATGTCAGCCCCGGGCTCCTTATCATGTGGATGCTAGCGACACTGTCATATACGTGTGCCAAAAGGCGCAAACGGTCCCGGGCAAAGGTAAGGCGACACCCGTGGGAATACCGTGCGTGAGGCCGCAAAGTGATATGAGGTGTTACATGCTAGATCGATGTGGCATTGAGTCGGGGTCCTGACAGCGTTGGTATCAGAGCTTGACTGCCTGTAGGATTACCAAGCCAAACTGATCGAAGTTGAGTCTAGAAATTCTTTAGTTATATAAGGGAATTGATTGTGGGATGGAACGTAAGGCTCTTTTTACTCCTTTACCTCATGCCCTTCTGATCTGAGTCATCTTATCTTTCCTACGGGGATTAAGAACTAGGCTATCTCTTCTTTCTATCAGGATCACGTGTTACTAATCTGCAGACTTGTAGGATTGATGGTTCTAAGCTTGAGTTCAGTTTCTACTTCCGTATGTTAATTGTTGATCTCGAAACCTTGATATTGTGCTTCTGAGTGGCTATGCCACCATTTTGTAGCATGTCTCCAATCCTTTGAGCATTTACAGCCGTTATGCTATCGGAGTCATCCCAGGTTTCTAAATAGTCCGATGCATTTGCAAATCCCTTCCTTCTGTTTCCGATGTGCCTTTGGTCAGATTAATCACACAAATTAGTGAGTTGAGGTACTTTATTGCCTCGACATATATGTTGGAATAATTATTATGACCCTAGGTGTTTTAGGGAGTCACCTAGTAATCTAGCAACATTTTGTGTTCCCAGTGTGAAGATTCTGGCCTTTATTATCGAAAGCATCCTGTGATGCCATTTAGTTAGTAGGCATTGTATTCCTGGGTTCTTGAACCCGAGATTCACTCTACTTACTTCATGTTGATAGTGTTTGCTAGTCCCTTTAGGATAGTAGTAACCTTTGCGATAGTCCTCGAGGTTCGTGGTACATCCTTCTTCCAATTACCATGAACCATTCTTGGCAGGAGTTCTTCTGAACCAAAAGATGACAACAAGAGTGCTGTCGATGAGTTCTCCATGCTATATTGTGACTCTGCCAGCTCAACCCTTCTGCATGGGTTATCCGGAAGAATTATGTTGAACTTGGTTCGACATACTAGTCTATGCATCCACAACTCAGAAAGTTACATGTTCCTTTGAGTTGTCCCTCTTTAGTTGTCTACTGACCTTCGTCTATCAATTGATAGTCAAGAGTATGCGTGCGTTCGTTTATCGATGCCTACTACTTTTGTGGTCCGTCAAGCCATTCTATGGCGGAATGACTAGGAGAAACAAACTCCAGTACCTCATCCATATCTAGGATTGGGTCAAAGTAGTTGTATTCCGCAGATCAAATGCCAATCCAGCTTTTGGTTCTGTTCTACCTTGGAGTATTACCTTATTCTATATCGAGATTGTTATAGGAATTGCACACCATCCTATGAACTCTTGGTACAGTGATACTTCTCACCATCATTAGTCATTCCTCGGCCCTCGTGTTGATGCAACCGGAATACCGACAAATGAATTGTGATGTGTGAAATCAATACTCCCAGCAACCTCGTTGCTTGGTAGTTAAAGGATAATAATTTCATTCTTAGTATGTTGGTTTTTTGAATCATCCTTCTAAGACTGATCGTGCTACCTAGTCCTTATTTCGGTGCACCCTTCGATTGATGAGTTAGGATCTTGTCAAGTCCTCACTCATTTGATCATATCGTCTTGCCCTCAAAAGCGAGATTGTTCTCAAGCTTAGTAACATACCGGTGGTTCGTGATTTTCCGAATATCTTCTCAGAAGTATTACCAGGTTGTCACCTGACTGCTATGTTGAGCTCGTGATCAAGTCGGGTTCTTGTGAACCACCCTTTCTCCAAGAATCTGTGATGGATATCCCGGAGCTAGTTGGTTAAGCTAGACAACAACTTGGAGAGTTGGAAGATAAAAGCTTGTCTGACTTAGTTCATGTTAAGGGATATCTTTCTGTGTATGTGTGTGTGTTGAAGAAAGATGATATCTTCATTAATTGGTCCTTGTGATCAGTTGTTGGACCTATTGTCTTACCCCATCTATAATTTGAGTATGGGCTATCATCCAATCAGACCAGAACCAACGATATTCGTAATGTTGTCTTACTCGTGGTTCATCCCTCGAGCATACACCATTATATCTTTTGGGTCTGACCAATGCTAACACTTGTTCTCTTAACTATGGAATTCCTTTTAAAGGGAAACCCGGAAGAATTGTTGTTGAGCCCATTGACAACATCCTTATCTCCTCCATGATTTTGTTGAACATTAAGCTAGTGTTGGAAACTTTTGAAAGCATTTCTTCATGCTAACTCATGAAGTATTTGTTTGATGAAAGGAGTGACTTCCTCTTATACACGTGCATTTGGTGAAAGTTGCCGCCGTGGATTTGAAAAAGTTAGTTTTGCTTCCTCTGGAATCATCCCAAGTCAGTCATGCATACATGCGAAGTATTCTGTGGTCTGGAGACTTGCAACCTTCATTCCATATGTGTTCCGAGCACACCAAGCCACTGATTGAGTTGTTCAAAGATAAAGGAGTCTGTCCAAGGTGAACTCTTTGGACTTCCACGCGTGGAGACTTCGATGTCATTAATGATGGTTCCCCACCTGAACTCGGTAGTGTTTTATTATAAGACTAGCACGTGGTCATGTTTGTCTGGGACAGCATGTTCACATGTTTGTAGCAGAACCAACTCATGTTTTGGAGCTTACTATCGTAGTTCATTCCCCGAGAATCTCGCAGCGTTGTCTCGTCGAATTGTGTTGCAAACTTTCATTTTTCTTCCTAGACTCGATGAGTCTGGAATATCCTGACACCAACCAGATCTGAATCTCAGGCAGATATGGTGGTTTGGAACATTTCCCAAGAACTATAATATCGGTCCCTCGAAAACCGGTAAAGTGGATGTCGTGGCCAACACACCCAGCCGGAAGACCTGTTATTATAATATCTTGATTGAGGAAGTTGGCCACCTCCCCATAGGGATTTCGTAGGATTTACTCCCTAGTTGCCCCTATGGATTTTGAGATCCCGAAGTCCGACCTTTTACTTGATGTTCTAGATATCAAACCATATCTATGAATGGGTTACGCTAGCACATCAAGGAGAACATTAGAAGCGGAGTGCTAAATGTCTCTCGGTCGATCATCCAGATTTTGTTTCCTTGGCCTCGCCAAGGTGAAATCTAAGAAGGTGTTATCTTCCTTTGCATCGGCATCTTCCACCGGTATTCATCATGGTAGTAAGTTGTGTTGCTAGAATCCTTGACACGGATATTGGTAAAACCTTGATGATTATGGAAATGCTCAAGTTCTTGAGAGCACGCACAAGCGTTAGGTGTTACCATCGGCACTAGCTAGGTTTGCTCTCAACTTCCTCGGTTATGCTATAACTTCTCAACAGTGGATTCACTCTCTATTGTTGGGTTCTTCCCCAGTTACCAGAATCATTCCCAGCATTTGCATTTTGTTCCCAGCTTGCACCGCCAATGTGCCATTCTACCACGGGTCTCTTCCATTTCCGGTGGTAAGCAAATTCATCCATTACGTTGTCTTCAACAAGGTAATCCACATCATCCAAGTCCGAGTATGCCATTCTACCGACCCCCTCCAAATGATCGCTCGAGAATTGCCTTAGGCTGGTTTAAAGAGTTTCAATGATCTCTGAATCAAAAGTAATTCTTTTTGCCACTTAAGGGGATATCTCTACGAGTCACCTTCCCTAAGTTGTATCGTTATTGTATCATGGCAACTCAACTCCTCGCTACGTTGACAATCGATTACCACCTTCTTAAGCGTGAAATTGTGGTCTACCTAGTGAACCTTCGTCATCTGCTTCACTCCATTCCTATGGATGTGTGCTTCGCCTCTCAGCTCGAGAGATGTTGCTATGTCTCATTCCGTGAGTTAATCCTGAGTTGTTCGACCTTCGAGAAGAACCATTCTTTTAGGATCTTTCCTTTCCTCTTGTTGTCATGTTAGTTGGAGTTCTCAGAGCAAGACTTCGAGACAAAGATGGTGATCGAATCAACGCTTTGATAAAGTGCACCCTGGATCGTGAAGATTGTGCTAGTTTGCGTTTCCCCTTCACCCTACCCTACGCTTGAATCTCGGGACGAGATTTTTGTTTAGTGGGGGTGAGTTGTCACATCCCTGGTCCTGTTATGCACTAGGCTAGACCTCATGTGAGTATCATGTTTTAATTCAAATGAAATTTGAATTGAGGAATTTTTAAAGCCTCAGAAACCTTCTAAAAATGATCAACATTAAAATCTCCTCAAAGAAGTCCAAGAAAATGTTCCTCTTAGTCTCTGAAAATATTGCAAAGAGGTAAAACTCAAAACAATATTTTTGGTATCTCAGAGTTAATTATTTTGGGCCTTTGAATTAAATAAATAGCTATTTGCATTGGATATATATTTGATATATAAATAATATATGTCCAATAATTACTGGAACATTTTATGTGGTTTGGTATATTTTAGTCCTAGCCACATAACTATTTCCAGGATTTTATAAAATGGTTTAGTGTCTAAAACTAAATCAAAACAAACTACAGAAAATAGAAAACAGAATTAAATAGAAATGAAAGAGAGAGAGAAGGACTTATCTGGCGCTCACCCGGTAGCCAACCGGCCCAGCTCCTGTGCGGCCCAGCCCATCTCCACTTCCCCCCCCCTGTCACCTTCCTCCTCGCGCCAGTAGGCACAGGCGCGTGGCCGACGCACGCCGGCGCACGCCCCGGCCACCTCCTGCTTGCCGCTCCACCTCGACACCCCGGACGCCTC